>NC_045443.1:107834486-107931614 GCF_002776525.5 Piliocolobus tephrosceles | reverse complement strand
AAAAAAAAAAAAAAAAAAAAAAAAAGATTTTTCTTGGTTTTCTGCAGTTTATTATACTATGTCTAGAGCTGGAATGATTGACTTCTCTCTCTCTCCTTTTTTTTTTTTTTTTTTTTTTGAGATAGGATCTGGCTCTGTCACTCAGGCTGGAAGTGCAGTGGTGCAATCTCAGCTCACTGCAACCTCCGCCTTCCAGACTCAAGCCATCTTCCCACCTCAGCCTCCAAAGTAGCTGGGAATATGGAATACAGGAATGTACTACCATGACCACCTGATTTTTTTTTTGGTAGAGATGGGATTTTGCTTTGTTTCCCAGATTGGTTTCGAAGTACTAGGCTCAAGCAGTCCTCCCACCTTGGCCTCCCAAAGTACTGAGATTATATGTGAACCACTATACCCAGCCTGGATTTCTTTTTATTTATCCTGTATCCTGGACTGAAGCGATCCTCCCACCTCAGCCTACTGAGTAGCTGCACAGGCATGCGCCACCACACCCAGTGAAAAAAATGTTTTTTAATTAGCCAGATGTGACGGCATGTGCCTGTGGTCCAGGTTGGAGTGCACTGATGTGCTCATGGCCATTGCAGCTTCCACCTCCTGGCCTCAAGCGATCTTCCTGCCTCAGCTTCCCAAGTAGCCAGGACTGTTCTCATATTCCTGGGCTCAAGTGATCCTCCAACTTCAGCCTCACAAAGTGCTGAGATTACAGGCGTGAGCCTCTGTGACTGGCCCTCTTTTGAAGGTACAATGAAATGTATATTTGACTTTGTCATTTTTCTCAGTCTGTCTTCTAGATATCTTACCTTTCTTGCATCTTGCATGTTTTCTAGCCTTTTTCTCCATCCTCACCTTCTGCTGCATTCTAGTTAATTTATTCTCATCGACCGTTTCATTATTATTATTTTTATTTTTTTGAGACAGAGTTTCGCTACTGTTGCCCAGGCTGGAGTGCAATGGCACGATCTCGGCTCACTACAACCTCTGCCTCCCAGGTTCAAGTGATTCTCCTGCCTCAGCCTCCCAAGTAGCTGGAATTAACAGGCTCCTGCCATGATGCCGGGCAAATTTTGTATTTTTAGTAAAGACAGGGTTTCTCCATGTTGGTCAGGCTGGTCTCAAACACCCCACCTCAGGTGATCCGCCTGCCTTGGCCTCCCAAAGTGCCAGGATTACAGGCGTAAGCCACCGCACCCAGCCTCATTCATTATTTTGCTGTGTCAATTCTGTTGCCACATACAACCATGAAGTTGTTTTTTGTTTTGTTTTGTTTTGTTTTGTTTTTTTGAGACAGGCAGGGTCTTGCTCTATTCAGGCTTGAGTCCAGTGGTCCAATCAGCTTACTGTAACCTCAAATTTCTGTGCTCACATGATCCTCCCGCCTCAGGCCCCTCAGTAGCTGGGACTACAGGCATGTGCTACTATGCCAGAATAATTTTTAATTTTTTTTTTTTTTATTTTATTTTTTTTTTGAGGCGGAGTCTCGCTCTGTCGCCCGGACTGGAGTGCAGTGGCCGGATCTCAGCTCACTGCAAGCTCTGCCTCCCGGGTTTACGCCATTCTCCTGCCTCAGCCTCCGGAGTAGCTGGGACTACAGGCGCCCGCCACCTCGCCCGGCTAGTTTTTGTATTTTTCGTAGAGACGGGGTTTCACCGTGTTAGCCAGGATGGTCTCGATCTCCTGACCTCATGATCCGCCCGTCTCGGCCTCCCAAAGTGCTGGGATTACAGGCTTGAGCCACCGCGCCCGGCTTTTTTTTTTTTTTGAGATGGAGTCTCAATCGCCCAGCCAGGCTGGAGTGCCGTGGCACAATCTTGGCTCACTGCAACCTCCGCCTCCTGGGTTCAAACGATTCTCCTGCCTCAGCCTCCCAAGTAGCTGGGATAACATGTGCCTGCCACTTCACTCGACTATTTTTTTTTTTTTTTTTTTGGGTATTTTTAGTAAACACGGTGTTTCCCCCATCTTGGCCAGGCTGGTCTTGAACCGCTGACCTTGTGATCCACCCTCCTCAGCTTCCCAAAGTGCTAGGATTACAGTCGTGAGCCACTATGCCTGGCCAATTTTTAAATTTTTTGCAGATTCGAGGTCTCACTATATTGGGCTGGCCAACCATTTTTTTTGGTGAGACGGAGTCTCCCTCTGTTGCCCAGGCTGGGATGCAGTGGTGCAGTCTCGGCTCACTACAAGCTCCACCTCCCGGGTTCATGCCATTCTCCTGCCTCAGCCTCCCAAGTAGCTGGGACTACAGGTGCCCACCACCATGCCCAGCTAATTTTTTTTTTTTTTGTATTTTTAGTAGAAACGGGTTTTTTTTGTATTTTTAGTAGAAACGGGGTTTCACCATGTTAGCCAGGATGATCTCAATGTCCTGACCTCGTGATCCGCCCACCTCGGCCTCCCTGTGCTGGGATTACAGGCATGAGCCACCATGCTCAGCCTTTTTTTTGTTTTTTTTTGAGACAGAGTCTCTCTCTGTCGTCCAGCCCAGAATGCAGTGGCTTGATCTCGGCTCACTGCAGCCTCTACCTCCTGGGTTCAAGCGACTCTCCTGCCTCAGCCTTCCAAGTAGCTGGGATTACAGGCATGTGCCATCATGCCCAGCTAATTTTTTTGCATTTTTAGTAGAGATGGGGTTTCACCATGTTGATCAGGCTGGTCTTGAACTCCTGACCTCAAGTGATCCAACTACCTTGGCCTCCCAAAGTGTTGTGATTACAGGCGTGAGCCATTGCACCCGGCCCCATTCATTTTTACATTCTGATGATTATGCTTTTCTCACTTTCCTGGTTTAATGACCTCAACAATTTTGAGGAGTACCAGTCAGGGATTTTTCGTTCGGGGATTGGTCAGGTGTTTTCTCGATAATTAGACTGAGGTTGTGTATTTTGGGAGGAAGACTACAGAGGTAAACTGCCGTTTTCATCACTTGAGATCAAGGGCCCATGCTTTCAAGATGACACCTCCTGGCTGAGGTAGTATGTCAGGTCTCCACAGTGACGGGCACTTTCCCGTCCCCACTGTATGTGCTCTTTGGGACATTGCATAGCCCACAGAGCCTCCACCTCCTGAGGCAGTGTCCATGTAAATTACTTGGAATTCTGCATGGAAGATTTGTAGTCATCCCCATTTATTTATTTGTTTATGTCAGCGTGGACTCGTGGATATTTATACTTTGGATTCTAGTCCAATACTACTTTATTTTGTTGCTCACGTTCTTCGGCTTTGGCTGTTGTGGCTTTTTCAGTTGGCTCCTGTGTCCCTTTCACATAACCATATGTTTGGTTGCTGTTTTTGAGCCCTTCATTTTATGGAGCTCTGGTATTCTCCAGGCATGGTGCTGTACGTTTTCTGTCCCATCTCTAGAATCAGCCATTTCTCCAAGGAGCCCTTTTTTATTGGAGAATGGCGTTAGAAACCTAACACTGGGGCCAGACGCGGTGGCTCAAGCCTGTAATCCCAGCACTTTGGGAGGCTGAGACGGGCGGATCACGAGGTCAGGAGATCGAGACCATTCTGGCTAACCCAGTGAATCCCCGTCTCTACTAAAAAATACAAAAAAACGGGCCGGGCGCAGTGGCTCAAGCCTGTAATCCCAGCACTTTGGGAGGCTGAGACGGGTGGATCACAAGGTCAGGAGATCGAGACCATCCTGGCTAACACGGTGAAACCCCATCTCTACTAAAAAATATAAATAGTAGTCCCAGCTACTCTGGAGGCTGAGCCAGGAGAATGGTGTGAACCCGGGAGGCGGAGCTTGCAGTGAGCTGAGATCCGGCCACTGCACTCCAGCCTGGGCGACAGAGCCAGACTCCGTCTCAAAAAAAAAATACAAAAAACTAGCTGGGCGAGGTGGCGGGCGCCTGTAGTCCCAGCTACTCGGGAGGCTGAGGCAGGGGAATGGCATAAACCCAGGAAGCGGAGCTTGCAGTGAGCTGAGATCCGGTCACTGCATTCCAGCCTGGGCGACAGCGAGACTCCGTTTCAAAAAAAAAAAAAGAAACCTAATACTGGGAGCCCAGTGTGTTCATTGCCTTCTGAGCTGACAGTACAAGGAAATGCATGTGTGCAGTGACCTGTGTATATACACATCAGTCAGCAGTTTTTCTTTTTTCCTTTTCTTGAAACAGGCTCTCACTGCATCAGGCTGGAGTGCAGTGGTGTGATCTTGGCTTCACTACAGCCTTGTTCTCCTGGGTTCAGGTGATCCTCCTGCCTCAGCCTCCAGAGTAGCTGGGACCACAGGCATGCACCACCATGCCTGGCTAATTTTTAAAATTTTTCGTAGATATGGGGTCTCACTGTGTTGCCCAGGCTGGTCTCAACTGCTGGGCTTCTTATCCTCCTGCCTCAGCCTCCTAAAGTGCTGCGATTATAGGCACGAGTCACTCACTGTGCCTCGCCACTATCATTATTTCTATATGAAAACATCCATACATACGAAGCTAAACATGACTTCATCCTGTATCTCCAGCTCTAATTCATTACCACATGGATTATTCTAGCCTTCTCCCCTTGCTTATCTTAGCTTCTCCCCTTGCTTCCTGTTTCCTCCCACTCCAACAGAGAGAAACCTGGCTTCCACCATCTGCCATCTATATGCAGCATTTTGTTATTCTCAGCAACTGTCATTACTAGAAACTGTTAACTTCCGTTTTTTTAAAATGGTAGATTATAATACAAACTACTCTGTAATTGAATATTTCCCTGGGCAGACAACGTATATCAGACATCATTCCTTGCTTGTACACACGTGTACCTTGTCTTTTTCAAAGGCTGCATGGTATTCCATGGTTTGAATGCTCTCTAGCTTATTCAATTCTTGCCTCTTGATGAACATCAGCTTATTTCCAATCTTCTGCTACAAGAGTACAGTAGGGATTATACTTTTTGAACATAAGGGAGGATTTCAGGAAAGTGAAATGCTTGATCAAAGGATACAGATGTTTAAAAATCTGAAAGCTGTGTGTGGTAGCTTATGCTTGTAATCCCAGCAACTAGGGGAGCTGACATGGGAGGGTCACTAGAGGCCAGGAGTTCAAGACCAGCCTGGGCAAGTAGCAAGATCCCATTTCTAGCACAAATTATAAAATTCGCCAGGTGTAGTAGTATGCACTTAGCAACTCAAGAGGCTGAGGCAGGAGGATCGCTTGAGCCCAGGAGGTTGAGGCTGCTGCGAGCCATGATGGCACCATTGCAACCCAGCCTGGAGGAGAGAGACTGTCACCTCCCACCCTCCCCAAAAATGAAAATCTGACACACAAACAGGCATTAATGAACACGTCCATCTACACCTTCCTGATAGGTAAAGCTCTACCTGCCTTTCCTCGTCTCAGCCCCTCTCCCTCACTGAATTAACCACTGTCGACTCGGGCTTTCACAGCCTCTGGCTGATGTCCACAAACTCCTTACCAATCTGTTTGGTATCAGTCCACGTTGACGTACGCTCTGGTGTACACTCTCTCTCCTTAGCTAGCTTGGCCTGTGGGCCACGTTGAGAGAATATGAGGCGGTATTATTGTGCATGTTGATATTTTGCTGCACTTGGCTTCACTGTTGAGGATTTATTTAAGTTGATACTGTAGTTCTAGCTTATTTCATAGCCGAGTATCATATGCCTGAATGTACTCACCCATTTTCCTGCTGGTTTCATTTTTCTCCAAAAACTCTGCGGTGGCTCTTCCCCATGTGTGATTCTCTAGGGGTATCTAGGGGTGGACCTGCTTGGGGTGGGGGTGGGGGTGAGAGTGTTGAGAGCACCTTTAGGCTGAGTGATTTTGGTCATTCCTTAGAATGCATGCTCGCTAGCTGCTCCATCCTTGGCGTCAGAAGACCCACTTCTCGAGATGTTACCTCGTGATTTTAATTTGCCAGTGGAGTTGAGCATCTTTTCACATGAGCTATTCATTTTCTCATTTATACCATTTAACCATGTTTCTTTTGGGGGTGTAGTTGCATTTTCCAAATATTTTGATCCATTTGCAATTTATTGGGTATAAGGGATACAGCTTTATTTTTCTTAAGATGACCACCCACATAATAATCCAACTTTTACCTACTAAACTGAAACATCACCCTTCTCAAGTGATGCATTGAATTACTATAGCTTTAAGAGTTTGGTGTGCTTCCTTGGTTTTTGTCTGCCTGATGTTTGTTAGGATCGGCCTGTCTTAAGGCCACCACTGGTATTCTCATATATCAGTATGAATTATGTGTCACTCCCATTCAGCTGTCAATTTTCCCTGAATCATTAAACATTTCTATATAGGAACAACATAGTTCCTATCTAGGAACATTGACCCAGTATGACCCCTGGTAGCTTTTTGTTCATTCCAAGGCATTTTTTCCTTCTCATGCCAGATTGTACTGACTAGCACCTCTAGAACAGTGTTTGGTAGTGGGCAACAGTGGACTTGGAATGCAACTCTAAAGCGTTAACACTTTTGGTTTCTCGTTATAATAAATGGTACATAGGGATAATTTTTAGAAGATGGATGTTAAATTTTATCAAATTTTTTTTTCTCCATCAGCAGAACTGATCAGTAGAGTCTAGCTGTGTCACCCAGGCTGGAGTGCAGTGGCACGATCTCGGCTCTCTGCAAGCTCCACCTCTCAGGTTCATGCCATTCATTCTCTTGCCTCAGCCTCCTGAGTAGCTGGGAGTACAGGTGCCCGCCACCACGCCCAGCTAATTTTTTGTTTTTAGTAGAGATGGGGTTTCACCGTGTTAGCCAGGATGGTCTCGATCTCCTACCTTGTGATCTGCCCACCTCAGCTGCCCAAAGTGCTGGGATTGCAGGCGTGAGCCACCGCGCCTGCCCAGAACTGTTTTAAAAATTAGATTTATAATCATCCATCTATCCTTGTATCCTGGTATTTTTAAAAGTGATAAAAGAATCATCTTAGGGAATTTGCAAAACCAGAAGCCCAATCCCAAACCCATCACTGCCAAATAAGCACTAAAGTAACCAGTAAATGAATTCAGTTCTGTTCACCTCTCCAACCCATACCTGTCAGCAATGGGGAGTGTGGAAGTTTTGGATCTGAACAGCCTAAGAAGCATCTCTCCATTGCTAGTCTCCAAATCTTTCCAGGCTGCTAACAATGTAGAGCGCGGAGTCTTGGCTTCCTTCACCACACTGACGAGTGAGGCCTTGTGTGTTTAAGACCCCACTGGTGACACTCAGCTTCCCCATCCTTAAAGGGCAGGGAGCCAGGGTGGGCTTCACATGGGCGAACCTGCTACCAATTGGCCTGTCTACTGTGTAGTCAAGTCCAAGAGGTTCCTGTCCCCTCCAGTCCCACGGCCTCCCTGCCCAGCATGAGCCTCCCCTGCTTCCCCAGAGGGGCAGGCCCGGGTGTGGAGTGGAGGCCCCTGGTGCCCATCACTCCCCCTCCCACAGGAGAACAGTCACCACCACACTGAGAATTTATCATAGAATAGATTTATTTACCTGAAACCATGTCTGTGCCACGCTCATTGTTACCAGCACAGAAAGAAACAAACTGATCTCTATTTACAGTCTAAAGTCAAACATGCGTTGTGATAAACTGACATTTAGCATTTTATTAAGATAAATGCATCACAATATTTGTATTGCACCAACACCTGTCTACTTCTGATTTCATTAAATAAGTTACATTTAATATAGTGCGAAATAGCTGTCTACACACTCAGAAAATAACTGAAAACAGGAGGCCTACACTTTAACCATTCAACACCTGTAGTGTTTTTAATGAATTTATAAATAAGCAAACTGTACAGGGCCAATTAAAAAGTAGCATGTTCCAATGTCACTGGAGAGGAATCTGGCTACTTACAACTGAAGGCATGCATTACAATTGAATACTGTACATTTATATAAACTATGACATTTTGCAGAGAAATGTGGCGACTTGGCTGACGGCTTCCAAGTTCTTAGATAAGGTTTCAGAGCCTCATTCCTCTTGCAGCAAAGAAACCAAACTTCTCTGGAGAGGCTTTCTGATTAAGCTAAATTGTACATTTGTAATCATTATTTTGATTTAAAAGCTAACAACCCCATTGGTAATACACATTTCCTCCACATAACACACAGTGAGTTGGGAACTTTTTTACTTTTCTTTTTCCCCAACATCAATCATGCAGAGGGTTGGTAGATGTGTTGCTAAAAACGCACATGCACGCAACCGAACACCCTTACATTTCTGCAAAATGGTTTAGGAAGCGGTTACTCCAGTATTGCTGAAAAGGAAAGAGAGAGGAAATCAGCTTCATGAAATACAGGGAGGAAACGTTAGAATACCTATTTAAATAGATGAAGATCAATAGCGACAGATGAAAAGGAACATTCAGCTTGATCTTTTCAAGGTTTCAAGACCAGCATTTCTGATTTACTGTCCCTGAGGCGCCGCCCACACAGGGTAGCATCTAGAAGCACTGGCTCAGTGACACAGACTCCTCATGTCTTCTGGCTACAGAATAAAGGTTCTGGAGGAAAATCCCATGAGGCAGACACAATCATTGCAGGTATGAAAGCAGCGAGACACGCAAAAGGACAAGGTCTTGGTTAGTGGTGCAGAGGGTGAGGTTGATGAAGTGAGCAGCCAGTAGCAGCACAGCCTTCCTGTCCCTGCCCTGTGGGCACCCGGCCTCTGGCTGCTGGCCTGCCTTGCCTAGCCCTGGAGTGGAAACTCCTCCGCATCATTCTCCTCAGGAAGGGAGGGTGAAGCCTACCCTTCTTGCTAACTGCAGGGGGTGTTTGGACAATTTGGTGGTTATAGTCATAGGGCAACTGATGCCTCTGCTCACAGGCACTGCAGACGTGGTATGCTCTGGCCCTGGGCAGTGGCTAGATGCTTGGTAGACACTGAGCTAATGCTTGTGGTCTCAGATCTCCTGAGGTCTGCCCGCCTCAGTCAAGGCTGAGGCTCCAGTCTGAGGGGATGTGGGAGCAGCTGTTGTGAGGGAAGTCGGCCAGATGCCCTGCTTGCCTGGGAGCTCACCGAGTTCAAGGGACGGCTTCCTCCAGAATGGATCATCTGCATTCTGCAGTAATGGTTTCCCAGTTAGGGTATGTATTAGATTGTTGTTGTTCTGGGCAAAGCTCAAAGAGGCCAAGGGAGGCACAGGGTGGCAACAAGTGACACCGATGGCTGGGCCTTCAGCCACCTGCCCATCAGGAAAGAATGTGGAACTGAGTTTCAAACAAGAGCCGCCTTAGTAGGCGCACTGCGGGGCTGGGCAGTTGCTGCCTCACTGCTGGGTGAGGGCCTGAGGCCAGGGATGTGCTAAGACCACGGTGCTGGACCTGGTCTTTATGGATTGACCTGAGGAGGAGATGCTGAAATGTTTTCACCCGGCAAAGGCTTACAGTGAAATGGACCAAGTGGCCCTGCTCAAAGCAGCAGTGGGCCTAACCCGCTCCCAGCTGTCTGGGCCAAGGGAAGTGGGTCCCTCCATGGGCTCCTCTGTGGGCTGGAGGGGTCTGAAGCTGAGAAACCATGAAGCTAGCCAGGGGCTGTGTGACAGCACGCCACACTACACTTTTTGCAAAGGCCACTAGGTTAAGGAACTGAGTCAGGAAAAGCTGAGTTTTGTTTGCACTGAATAGTAATAGTGCAGCACTCAAGTCAGTTTGCAGCCCAGAGATGCACTCCTTGCATTTGGCCCATTCAACCTATTTCTTGTTACACCTCATGATGCTCAAACTGGCAAAATTTACCCCCTGCCCCAAATGTTCCCTGCTAGGCAAAGCAGCCTCCCTTCCCGAGAGCCACAGCTGCCTGCAAGCAGCCTTGGAGGCCTCATAGTAAACCTGATTTTTTTTTTGACAGGGCCTCACTCTGCTGCCCAGGCTAGCCTTGAATACCTGGACTCAAGCAATCCTTCTGCTGTGGCCCCCAAAGGGCTGCGACTACAGGCATGAGCCACCACATCCAGCCACAGGGTGTGCTTTTAAGAGTCGGTCTCGGCCGGGTGCAGTGGCTCAAGCCTGTAATCCCAGCACTTTGGGAGGCCAAGACGGGCGGATCACGAGGTCAGGAGATCGAGACCATCCTGGCTAACACGGTGAAACCCCGTCTCTACTAAAAAAATACAAAAAACTAGCCGGGCGAGGTGGCGGGCGCCTGTAGTCCCAGCTACTCAGGAGGCTGAGGCAGGAGAATGGCGTAAACCCGGGAGGCGGAGCTTGCAGTGAGCTGAGATCCGGCCACTGCACTCCAGCCTGGGCGAGAGCGAGACTCCGTCTCGGACAAAAAAAAAAAAAAAAAAAAAAAAGAGTCGGTCTCCAGGTTCCACCTCCACCCCTTGAACGTGGCCCTCTGAACTAAGCAGCACCTTGTCCTGCTTGATGTCTCCTAACCCTCCCCAAACTCCATCTGCATTACACCTACTGGTCATCCCAGTAACGAGAGCCTAAGTACATTTTCAAGAATATAGTCGAGGCCTCACACTCTGGCTGAGTAAGCTGGTTTTTGGGCTGTGAAAAGCCATGTCCTACTAACTATGCTTTGACATCCCCTGGAGTGATACGTCTTAGCCACAAAGGATAAGACCAAGAAAGGGGGATGGGGAAGTGGCCTATTTAAGATGAACCTATTGATACCCAGAGTTCACTGGTTCAGTTACTTGCTTTCACTAGTTTTTAGCTTTTTAATGAACAAGTAGCAATGTTCTGGGATGATTCCTGGCAGCTGTGAACCCTCATTTTAGCACTACAGACGGCACAGCTCCTTCAGCCTGTTGGTCTGGCTGAAATGCCTCTCCCCACTCTGGCTTTTGTCTGGCTTGGGCCCTCCCAGTCATCTTGTGGAGCCGCTGTCCTAGGCAGCCTGTGGAAGTCTATGAAAGCCACACCTCCAGCCAGCTGATGCCGCACCCAAGTCACATGGCAGGCGCCACAGGCAACCCCGCTGCTCACAGGGCATCAGGGAGCACAGCAGCGTCTGGCATGGGGGTGGCTTATAAGTTAGTGACATACAGTTATCTCACTTGGTAGCAGTCACCTTTAGGCTAAAGCATCCAAATCCCAGGGAAGAAAATACTCACGTTAGTTGATGGATGTTGGAAGGCATTGGAGGAAAACACCACAGTTAGGACTGTTAATGACTTACACACTGTTGGTGAGACTCATCTTGAACATGCGCAAACATTGATCATAGTAACGGTGGTGGTGGTTAGTGCCACATTCAAATAAAAATAGTTCTATACAATATGTTCATTTGGTCATGTGCTATTTACAGATTTTACAAAACACACACATACACACGCACACTTGCCCTTATGTTCTCTACACCAGGCCAGCAGAAACTTGCATAAAATGTACACCACAGATGACAATTAAGTGCCTGTACATTAAGAATACAATTCCTATGACTACCTACGCAGCAGAGCAGGAGCCTTCTTCCCCTCAAGCAGAGTACAACTAAAGTTCTGAGCTAAGAACTGGAGAGAAAGTTGGACATGTCTGTTAGTCCCAGGTAAGCCACTTAAGAGTTAAAGACAAGACAGTTATTTTTCTCTGTCCATTTAAAATGTTTTATTTTTTTAAAACTAGATTGTGATGTGCCACTGAAATAGGCAATGTTGGCGAAACAATGTCTGTTACAATAAAATACATTAGACATTTAAATAAATAACCTTAAAAACTATGTGAAGGGACATAAACCCAGTCGACTGAATCTGAAACAATGTTTTCTGCACAAGCGAGTACAGGCATACCTCTCATTAAAACTGATGTAAACTGAACGAACCATCACAATCCTAAAGAAGCCGCCAAGCAGGGCAGGGGTGAGGTGGGGAGAGGCAGGGAGGGTGGGGTGGGGTGAACGGAGGCCGAAGTGGGTGAGGGAAGTAGCAAACCAAAACAATACTGACTGAGGTAGCAAGACTCTGCTCAGTGCAGAAAAATTGGCTTATGAATAAAAAATTAGACTCTGATACCAAATTAAATCCAGATCATCATGCAAAAGACACAATACATGCTATTTAGTTTTAGGAAAAAAACCACACACATTCATTTCCTAAAATCTGCTGCCAATTAATTTGCTGACAATGTCTGCTGGCTCAACTATTTTTTTTTTTTTATACAAGGATGAGTATTAAACAGAACACTGTACATGCTTTTTCATCTACAAAAAAATATTTGCATAAAATAGTGTTAGTTCTCTGTACATGTCAATGGACACTTTAATTATGTGTATAAAAAAGGAAAATCTTGCCCCACTGGAGTCAGAAAAAGCAAAACAAAATCTAGAGTATGAAACCTCCATCACCAGCCAGTATGTTCATGTGAAAATTCAGCAGAAATAGACAGTTGCTTTAAACAATAAAAAAATTAATTGATTAAGTTAAACATCTTCTTTATGGAAAACTGTCAGTCAAGACCAGAACATATCACTAAAGTTAGTGTCTGTGCTATAGACCCAGATCACCAGGGGCATTATGAGCAGCACAAACGGCCAGGAAATCCCATCGGTGCATGCCGAGAACGAGCAGGATTTGGTGGCAGGCTGCACACACTCTTTACCAGGTTCCAGGTAGTTGCGGGCCACAAACTTGAGCGTCTCGTCCATGAGAATCACGGGCAAGGAGATTTTCAGCACCATCAGCCACTGGGTCACGTTCAGCGGTGTGATCTGGAAGATGAGCTGACACACAGAGAAGATGTGTCATGCCTCCAGTCTCCCCAGGAAGGTGGCTGGTCCCCAGCCCAAGCCCCATCCAACCACTTACTGGCAAGGGTTCGACATAGAGGATCAGGAAGTGGAGTGACATGGACAGGCAGATGGAGCCCACGAGCCAGATGTTCTCCCAGGGGGGCATCCTCAGCAAGGACTGGTTTTCGGACAAGCTGCAGAGCAAGGAGAGGTGGGGGAACGTACCCTCAAAGGCAAGGCACGTGTCACATGGTAGTAAGACCCTGTTGGACTACACTTCAGTAAGGTGGCTATTAATCTGGCACCATCTGCTGACCTAACTCCACTTTCTACAGTGGCGAAGGTGAAGAGAATGTCCTAATGTAGGACAAACTGAGTTGTATGTCTATGTTCTGGCATAGCAGACCCCAGCTTAGTGGGTTCAAAGCTGTTCCCAATTGCCTTGGAGACATGGGCTATTTAGAAATTTCCATTTTTGTCACGGGCTTAATTGGATGGTACCATTTGTGTGAAAGGGTGAGGTTCCTTCCCTGTGGGTGCTGGCATACAGGGGTACCAAAGTTCCTATTTTTGGCCCCCACGGTTTCTTTTAAGGAAGAGCTCCTAAGAAACACAGGGCTAAGCACTCCCACTACTTCCTGGAGGTGACGACAGCTCATGCTTTTAAAACTGGTGTTGCCTGTTCTCCTTTTTGGAAGGGAAGAACTGTCCTGTGATCCTTAATCAACCGTGACTACACACAATCCCCCGGTGCCCTGGCAGCATGCTCGCCTCAGCCTGCCGTGAAGGTGCACTAACCTGTTGAGGGCGTTACACATTTCTATAGTTACTAGAACAGAGAGCGCCATTGTCATCGGGTATGGGGATTCAAAGATTGCACAATCCACGCCTTCAAAGTCCGGGTTGTCCTCTTTACACTGTAGGAAATGACTCTGCAAGAAAAATCCAAATTCCTATCAGCCTAGTATATTTTCTAAGTCCAGGCACCAACCCCATACCAAGCCTAGCACAGACCAGCCCAAGTGCAGAGCCAGCCAAGAGGTTCACCCCAATTTCTCAAGAGAAGCCCTGGTCCTTCAGAATCATCTTAGATGTAACTGTTCATCATTTGAGTCTTAAGATGATTTGAGGGCCGGGCGCGGTGGCTCAAGCCTGTAATCCCAGCACTTTGGGAGGCCGAGACGGGCGGATCACGAGGTCAGGAGATCGAGACCATCCTGGCTAACACAGTGAAACCCCGTCTCTACTAAAAATACAAAAAACTAGCCGGGCGAGGTGGCGGGCGCCTGTAGTCCCAGCTACTCCGGAGGCTGAGGCAGGAGAATGGCGTAAACCCGGGAGGCGGAGCTTGCAGTGAGCTGAGATCTGGCCACTGCACTCCAGCTCGGGCGACAGAGCAAGACTCCGTCTCAAAAAAAAAAAAAAAAAAAAAAAAAAAAAAAGATGATTTGATAGATACCCAAACTACAGAAAGGTCGAGGCCTCACAACACTTCTCATGTAAGGTACAGAAAGAAAAGTGACTGCGTACCAGCTGGTAGAAGGTCACTCTTGGACCACCGTCAGCAGCAATGAACCACCATGCAGCAGCACCCACGGTAGCAGCGCCGACGTAACCTGGGAACAAATAACGACACTGACGCATTTGCCTCTGCAGGGCTCGCTGCCACCGAGGCCATGCAGGCCAATCCCCACAAGGATGAAGATTAAAGACATGGGACGGTGATGGAAACTGGAGCCTGTGGTGCTACCACCACCTGCTCACGCCTGGTAGCCAGAGCAACTAGACCCTGGTTTCTGAAGGACAGGGGTATTTCTGGTACAGAAGAACTGGATAACTTCTCCTCCAGAATGTGAGAAAAAGCACTTGCTCCATCCTGTGCCAACCTTTCCCCTTGCCATGCCTTCTCCTCTCAGCGAGTAGTACTTTAAGGCTGCAAGTGTGTGTGTCCTCCATGTAAGGCTGCACAGTGTTGGTGGACTAGATCACACCATGACTTTTGGGCAAACTAATGCTGCTACTTGTACACAGATTTATTTGCTCCATTAGAGGGCCAGCAGCAGCCTTCTCAGGAAATGCCGTCAGGAGCTAGGGTGGAACACTGAGCAGCATGGCCCTGCCCTCAGCAGCTCCTGGGATTTCCCCCAGTATTAGCTTTGAGTTTAGGAAGTTTATTGCAAAGAAGCAATAAGGTGCAGCAGAGAACACACAGAATTCAGACGAGGTGAATATCCCCATGTGGTAGCACCAAAAATAACAAGTGCATATACCCACTAACCCACGAATTATAATGGAGCATGAAAGCTGCTGGCTGCAAGGATGAGGCGCTATGCATGTCCAGATATGGAAGAATCTGACAAGCAGGAAGAAGGCAAGACAAGGGTCAGCATGGAGGTGTGCACAGCATGCTGCCATCTTTCCGGAAGGGCACAGGGTACATGAGCATCTCAACGCCAGAGGGAAGTGACTGGCCCAAACCCTTTCAACTCTATGCCATAGTGTGCTTTTTGAATTTTAAGTCATGTGAATATATTATGAAAACACAATGCCTTCCTATGGGATCCCAGGGAAGTGATTTCACCTTACTTTCCCAATCTATGAAATGTGGAAGAACCAACGGCACCTGGGGTGAGGAAGATGAGGGCTAAATAGATGATTTATGTATAAAAAGGACCACCCACTGCGCAGTCCTTCTCTTACTTATGGAAACAGGGACTAAATTTTTTATCTTGGTGACAATTATCTATTCAAATCCCACCTATGAACTCTTAGAAGGCAGAACCTAGCATGAATCATTCTTATCCCTTTGCACACAGGGCTAAATCGGAAAATGCTGATGTTTAATTGTTCATTCACAAAAGCCCAAGTAAGGGCAGGATGCTCAAACTGGAACTAACTGTGAAAGGACTTTAGTAAACTGGGTGTATAGTTCATCGAACTGTAAGAAGGCATCTCTGTCTTTTGCTACCCTATACAGGGATAGAAGAAAAAATATGCTTTTAAGGGATGAATTTACAAAATTTCAGATCACATTTTGTTTAAACATCTGTAATATAAAAAAACTGTACTCACAGCCAATAGCCAAATAACGGAAAAAGAGCCACCCGCTGATCAATGGTTCCTTTGGGTTCCGGGGAGGTTTATTCATGATGTCCAGATCAGGAGGGTTGAAGCCCAGTGCAGTGGCAGGCAGGCCATCTGTCACCAGATTGACCCAGAGCAGCTGAACAGGAATCAAAGCCTCGGGAAATCCAAGGGCTGCTGTCAGGAAAATACTGTTTCCAATCAAGAAAAGAAGACAGAGAGCCCAAATGACAACGATTAAATAACTTCACGTAATCCGTAAAACACTTATACCCAATTTTGAATTAAAGCTTTTACTTAGTTTATTACTTAAATTCAGATGACTTGAGGCCGGGTGCGGTGGCTTATGCCTATAATCCCAGCACTATGGGAAGCCAAGATGGGCAGATTGCCTGAGCTCAGTAGTTAAGAGACCAGCCTGAGCAACATGGTGAAACCTCATTTCTACTAAAATACAAAAAAGTGGCCGGGAGTGGTGGCACATGCCTGTAATCCCAGCTGTTTGGGAGGCTTGAACTTAGGAGGTGGAGAGGGCAGTGAGCTGAGATCGTGCCACTGCCTGAAGCCTGGGTGACAGCGAGACTATCTCAAAAAAATAAATAAAAATAAATAATTAAGCTGACTGAGATAAAGCCAACTTTTAGAGGGCAAGAATTTCACATGACTATCTGGTTAAGCTCAGTTTCATGTTAAAGAGGATTCTTTGCATGTTGGGGCAGCTGCAGACAACCCTCCCGAGGGCCAAAGCACCATTGCTTCCATAAGGCATTTCTGTCTTGCCCACTCCCCTCTTCCAACTCAGGCACAAAGACCAAAGCTGCTGCAATCTGGAGAGCAAACCGGGAGAACTGGGCTCCATGACCCATTTAGATAAAGGCATACGGTAAGTGATGCTGTCACAGAGACCTACCAGACAACTTCCCCAACGTTGGACGAGATGAGGTAGCGGATGAACTGTTTCATGTTGTTGTAGATTGCCCGCCCCTCCTCAACGGCAGCCACAATGGTGGAGAAGTTGTCATCCGCCAGGACCATCTCAGAGGCAGTTTTAGCCACCGCAGTGCCAGAGCCCATAGCAATGCCAATCTCAGATTTCTTCAGAGCAGGAGCATCATTCACGCCATCACCAGTCTGAAAGGGAAAGCAATGGTTGGGTCAGCCAATTGGCATGCCACACTCATACCCCTGGGCAAAAAGCCCACTGAATGGGAAGCAGAAGGAAAATGAAGAGAGCCGTAGGTCTCTCGACAAAGAGTTACAGAATTTTTGTTCCTTAAGTTGGTGTCACAAAACACGTTTTACCTAGGAAATGTAAAATTACCAAATAAGTTTACCGAAGTGGGACAAAGGGGACTTCAAATTTATCTGTATTATCTTACTAAAAACAAAAACAGAACCTATGTGGCAGTCAAGAGGAAGTACTTGTATCCACATGGATAAATTTTAAGTAGAAAGGTGAAGACTGCAAAAATATGCAAATTTTTATGTTTCTGAGATGGAGTCCCACTCTGTCGTCCAGGCTGTAGGGCAATGGCGCACCCTCAGCTCACTACAGCTTCCGCCTCCTCGGTTCAAGTGGTTCTCCTGCCTCAGTCTCCCAAGTAGCTGGGATTACAGGTGCCCGCCACCACACCCAGTAATTTTTTGTATTTTTAGCAGAGACGGAGTTTCATCATGTTGGCCAGGCTGGTGTTGAACTCCTGACCCTAAATGATTCACCTGCCCTGGCCTCCCAAGTGTTGGGGTTACAGGCGTGAGCCACTGTACTCGGCCAAAAAATATGTCTTCAAAAACATGCAAAAATAATATTATCTACAGACACAAAAACAGCATTCCCATGTTTTTAATATTTTTGCTGAATTCCAACTTCAGCTACCTCGGGGGGAGAGGAGAGTACACTTACAGTGTGTTTCAAAACTAGTATTTTTGTTTTAAAGAGAAGAAAGTAAATTTAACATAATATACCTGGATGAAAATCAGGTGAGGGGAAGAATACTGGAAATGCTTCATTAACAGCCAGCTCTTAAAGAACATAAAACTTAAAAGCAGGGCAATCCAAACACAGGGTGACAGACCACTGACTGATCACATCCTCAATTTTTGGAAAACTTAAGATAAAAACACGTCGCCTTTAAAAAAGAGACTGTTTCACCAGATTGTTCCTCTGGGACTGATCTGGAAGGCCCTTCTGGGTTTTAAACGACTCTAGGATCTTCCCTGCAAGTAGCACACAACATGCCAACCACTGATTCACCGAATGCTAGAGAAAATACCTACATCATGACAAATTCCAAATGAGGGAACAATGACAAAAAAATCCAGCGGTCAAAATTAGAGTTCACTGTGTGCTTGTGTAGCCCGAGTCACCTGAACATGTTCAAACATGCTCACCATAGCTGTAATCTCATCAAAAGACTGAAGAAACTCTACAATTTTAGACTTGTGGGAGGGTTCAACTCGAGCAAAACAGCGGGCGTTCAGGCAGGCATCTCGCTGGGCAGAGGGGTTGAGTTCATCAAACTCCCGGCCTGTGAAAGCTTTTGACGTCACATCCTCATCCTGTCCGAAGATGCCGATGCGGCGACAGATGGCCACAGCAGTGCCCTTGTTGTCCCCAGTGATCATGATGACCCGGATGCCTGCTTGCCGGCACAGCTTCACGGAGGAGGCCACCTCGATTCTTGGAGGATCCAGCATGCCCACACAGCCAACGAAGGTCAGATTGGTCTAAAATAAGAGCATCACTTTAAATAAAAGTGGCAAATTCTAGGTTTTGTCCCCCAGTTTGAAAAATGCCTCAACATTGAGACAGGCTTCTACATTTTCTTTTCTTTTTTTTATTTTTGAGGCGGAGTTTCACTCTTGTTGCCCACGCTGGAGTGCCATGGCACAATCTCAGCTCATGGCAACCTCCGCCTCCCGGGTTGAAGTGACTCTCCTGCCTCAGCCTCCAGAGTAGCTGAGACTACAGGTATGCTCCACCACACCTGGCTAATTTTGTATTTTTAGTAGAGACGTGGCTTCTCCATGTTGGTCAGACTGGTCTCCAACTCCCAACCTCAGGTGATCTGCCAGACTTGGCCTCCCAAAGTGCTGAGATTACAGGTGTGAGCCACTGCGCCTGGCCGGTTTCTGCATTTTCTTATGAGGGAAAAAAAAAATACCACTACACTCCTGTTACCAAACCATTCTTTAACTCTTGTGCTATTCTGAGCCCACAATACCAAAGCTTCTTCATTTTGTTCACAGCTTTAGGATGTCACATCCTTGATCTTAAAGAATTCTATTCTAAGTAGAAAAGTGGAAGGAATCTCCAACTTGGATCTTTTGACCTTCAGTAACTAATGAATATTCTAGAAATATCCCCAATTAAAAAAAAAATCATGATTTAGATGAGCTGCAAAATGGGGTTTACAAGCTTATTTAAGCTCATCTTGATTATTCTACTTTGAAAATAACAGACTTTTGGCCGGGCGCGGTGGCTCAAGCCTGTAATCCCAGCACTTTGGGAGGCCGAGACGGGCGGATCACGAGGTCAGGAGATCGAGACCATCCTGGCTAACACGGTGAAACCCCGTCTCTAATAAAAATACAAAAACTAGCTGGGCGAGGTGGCGGGCGCCTGTAGTCTCAGCTACTCGGGAGGCTGAGGCAGGAGAATGGCGTAAACCCGGGAGGCGGAGCTTGCAGTGAGCTGAGATCCGGCCACTGCACTCCAGTCCGGGCGACAGAGCAAGACTCCGCCTCAAAAAAAAAAAAAAAAAAAAAGAAAGAAAATAACAGACTTTTATGAAATTATTAACTATGTATGTTTGAAGCAGCAATCTAAATTTTAAGGGTGACACAGCTGGCATGGAGAAAAACAAACAACCACACCTCTTTCTTGGCAAAAGTGAGAACTGTTTGACCTTTTGCTTGAAGGAGTACTATTTAAACACAATGAATCGTGCCGGGTGTGGACAAAGAAACTTTTCATTAGCTAACCTCATATTTAATAAAGTTGGCAGAGTCTTCAAGGTGCATTTCTTCTCTTCTCAGTGGGTTGTCATGAGTGGCTAGGGCCAGGCATCGCAGGGTGTCGCTGCCACTACCCCACTCTCGAATGACAGACATGATCTTCTGTTTGACTCCAGAGGTCATAGGAACCTTAGTACTTCCAACTCGAATGTGGGTGCACCTGTCAATGACACCTTCAGGAGCACCCTGGAAATGTTACAGATTTAGATCAACAATTTTGTTTTACTGGTTCACCAGGATCTTAACCCTGGTAAGAACATCTCAATTGCAATCTGCCATACTTGCCTTCACAAACATCTTGCTCATTGATGTCCTGCTTGGTTTATTTGGTGTACAATAAACCGACATTGACTTTCTGTCACGTGAAAACTCCAGAGTAAATTCCTTTTTCATCAGCTGTTTAATGACCTACAAAGGGAACAAATATGGAATACTACTGGGTGGCAATTTCTAAACTTTTTTACCTAACAAATAGTAAGCACCTATTACATGACAGATGCTAGGAATACAGCAATAAATAAAACGGACAAGTTTTTGCCCTCATGAAACCTGTCCCCTATTTTAGGGGAGAGAGACTAAGATGCAAAAGTAACACAAGTGCTATGGAGAAAAAGGGAAGGGGAACAGAAAATTTGCATATGTACAGATCGTACTGTTACCTAAAGTGGTCAGAAGACAGTGACATATGAATAAAGATGGCCCCATGGGGCCTGAAAAGATGTGCATGAACCTGGTGGGTAGTGGTGAAGACCCACCACGCAGAGAACGGCAAGTGCAGCCTGGCAAGTCCTGGAATGGTGAAGGAGTGCCAACGTGGCTGGAACAGTTTACATGAGCAAAAAGGTGAGACAGGAAATGGCAGAGGACAGTAGAAGCAGGTCATAATATCTCAAAAGTCATTATGGGGCATTTGGCTTTTATGACAAGTAAAAAAGGAAGACAACGGAGGGTCTCAAGCTCTAGTTGTCAAAAATTGGCTGAAGGTGGTCAGGTGCAGTGGATCACCCGAGGTCAGCAGTTTAAGACCAGCCTGGCCAACATGGTGAAACCGTCTCTACTAAAATTACAAAAATTAGCCAGGTGTGGTGGCAGGCGCCTATAATCCCAGCTACTCAGGAGGCTGAGGCAGGAGAATTGCTTAAAGCCGGGGGGCGGGCAGAGATTCTAGCGAGACGAGATTGCGCCACTTCACCCTGGACGAAAGAGCAAACTCTGTCTCAAAAAACAGAAGAATTGGCTGAAGGAAGACAAGGAATGCCATTCAGTACAATGACACTGACTTGAACTAGGGAACATCGGAGGTGAAGAGATGGCCCCAAGCGGAGCTGTCCACCAGAACTCTCTGAAAGATGGCAATGCTGTGGCCACTATTCATGTGGTCGTCACGTGTGATGGATAAGCACTTTAAGTGAATATGGCCTATAGGGCACCTAAGGAAGTGTTTTTAGGTATTCTAAGTAGTTTTTTTTTTTTTTTAAGTATTCTAAGTAGTTTTAGATAGCTAGTGGCTACTGATTATAGTCATGAGACCAGAAGAGATCATGGGAGTAACTATACACAGAAATGGCTGAGAACTATGGGGCCTTCACCTCCTGGTGCTATGTGAAAGACCCAGCTAAGAAGACCTCGAATGAGAGGCCAGGGAGGGAGAGCAAGTGTGGGATCATGGAAGATAAATGAAGAGGTGCTTCAAAGAGGGAGCGAGTGACAGCACCAAAATAGGTAAGATGAGGACTGAGAATTAACCTTTGGCTTTCCACCGTTACCTACAACTAAGGATACCCCTTCTCTTCTAAAGTTTTTATACTTTTCTTGCCTATTACACAGACCAGGAATGCCAGTATAATACTGAGTAGAAATGGTGAGAATTCTGTTGTGTTAGCATGGTCTCTGTGTAAACACACCGTCAGCGTTGAAGACATGCTTTTACAGTCTTAGTTTGGTGTGATACATGAGTTTCATCATATGCACCTACTGAGGTGATCCTACCGTTTTTTCCCACCTTAATTTGGTTAATGTAGGGAGTTAATTACATTAATTTGCTCCTACTCACACATACTTAAAAAATCATCACAGAGGCCGGGCGCGGTGGCTCAAGCCTGTAATCCCAGCACTTTGGGAGGCCGAGACGGGCGGATCACGAGGTCAGGAGATCGAGACCATCCTGGCTAACACGGTGAAACCCCGTCTCTACTAAAAATACAAAAAATTAGCCGGGCGAGGTGGCCGGCGCCTGTGGTCCCAGCTACTCGGGAGGCTGAGGCAGGAGAATGGCGTGAACCTGGGAGGCGGAGGTTGCAGTGAGCTGAGATCCAGCCACTGCACTCCAGCCTGGGCGACAGAGCAAGACTCCGTCTCAAAAAAAAAAAAAATAAATAAAAATCATCACAGAAATCCCCAAGAACATCAGCATCTAACCTAGGAAGCTACGAGAGGACTGAAGCCTGCTGAACTGACTAGATGGGGCTCAGGGCCCTGCAGCAATCCTGCTGGACTGCCAGCCACTGAACTGCCTCAGGCAGCAAAGGAATGGGTATGAGTGCTACGCTGGATTCTGTATCATCTCAATCACATGTGTGCTTAGTTTCAATTAAGCATTTGCACCAATGGCACTGGGATGACTAGAAGAACACACAATGATTCTGAGGAAGGCGTGGACCTACCCAGGTGAGAGGTCTTGGGCTGGGAGTGGGGGAGGGAAATCCCTTTCTTTCAGTACTATGCTGGCCAAGAACCACGGACCTAGCCAAACAAGCCATGGGGCCAAAACGCCGGACCTGCTCTCTCTGCTTCTAAACTACACATGGGTTCCTGCTGTCTCAAGTGGGAAGGGAAGCAAAGAGCTTGTGTTTGGAACTCCTTAGTGAACGAGCAGCATGATAGCTATTTCTGATCCCTTGGTGAAGGGATGTGAAAAAGATGGGACAAGGGAGCTCTGGAGCAGGGAGACATGAGGATGACAGTGTTGCCCGTACTTGTGTGGCCACTGGCTAGTGAGCCAGTGCTGGTTCAGCCCTATGACATGACTTGTTTCCCATCACTGGGCAGGAGTAGTCAGAGGTCTAGAATCAAACAACTCAAACCCTCAATCTGTGAAGCTGAGTTTTCAGGCTGCCTCAGATTTTTAGTTATACCAACTAATAGATCACAGGCAGCGCGGCTCTGCCAGGATCCATCTACTTGTTTACTGGCAGAGTGAATGGTCTAAAATGGAGGCAAGGAGCCTGGACTGCTTTGGGTTCATGGAAGACACATGGGTAGAGGGAAGAAGCCAAAGGTGTGGTCCAAGGCCTTCATGGCTCTGAGATTGCTATTTGCGAATTGTGTATCAGTTTACTGAAAAGGAAATCTGTACTTCAGCTGAGACAGTCAATTCCAGTGTGAGTTTTGCTTTCTCAGGACAGTACAAAGGAGACAAAATGCTGCCTCACACTAACCAGAAGACCATGCCACACAGTCACGGAAGGGCTCGGTGTCCCTACCTGCAGGCTGGACAGGAAGGTCTAGAACTTTTCATCCTGAGATTCTGTGTGGTCCCTAAAATGCTTGATATCTGAGGTTATTAAGAAAACAGGTATACTCCTCCCCCACCCAACTCAGGCTGTACTACCCCCCAATGACACAATGCTTCCTCATTTACCGCTATTACCCAGGAAGGGAAGAAACAGTTTAATACAAAAAGCATTAAACGTGGTGACAACTGATCATTTTGCTAAATGAGGCCTGCCTTTATACAGCTTTGTATGACAACTGGAAAAGGCTGAGTTTTACCTCTCTCCTCCCCCAGACCCGTTTCTTCAGGCATGCAGGACCTCTCCCCTTCCCATCGCTCCTTATTCTACCTGGGAACCCTAAGTTACAACAATGTCCTATAAAGAGGCCGCAAGTACTGACTGGCAACCCCATGGTGATGACAGACAGGTAGGTCTGACGCTAAAAAGAGGTATGTTTGGCAGAACCCAATTCCATGGGAATCCAAGCTCCACAGCTAGGAGACAGTGGGCACTGAGGATGAGGCTCTTTGTAGGCAAATGGTCTGGTGGACCTATTAAGAGGACCACGTGGCTGTGCAGACCCTGGACTGCAGACAGAGGGTATTCACTCTTAAGATAGTGTAGGAGGGCTCTTGCCCAACAAGCAATCAGCCTATCTGCCATATAAAAGGAGCAGCTGCTGCGGCCACACAGCCCAGGAATGATGTTTCCTGAGTGGTGGTTTGTGGGGGCAAGAACCAGACATAGACTTTGGGAGCCTGACTTGTGTCCCTAAGCTCCTTCTGCTCCTTCTTGGCTGCTTTGAGGGCATCACACTCCTTCCTCCAATACATCCAGCTTCCACAGTTCCCATTCTTGAGCTGCTTCTGTAGCTTTCTTCTTCTCTGCCACCTGTCCCTGGCACCCACATGACTGACTGACCCACACAGACTTTGTGTATTGTAACATCTTATCCGCATATCGCTTCTCATCCAAGCAATCATCTACCACTTTGGCCAGGATAGGATAAAGGGAGTTACCCTTCAAGCCTTAGTTTTTTTTAGATGGGGTCTGGCTCTGCTGCCAACGCTGAAGTGCAGTGACGCTGCAACCTAAACTCTTGGCCTCAAGTGACTCTCCTGCCTCAGCTTCCCAAAGTGTTGGGATTACAGGTGTGAGCCACTGCGCCCAGCTCATTTCAAGTTCTTTTTTTTTTTCCATTTCAAGTTCTTAAGCTGAGCCAAGTGACAGGCAGGGGGACCAGTCTTTTGAGGAGACCCAGGTGCTAGAGACTCAATGAATGGCCAGTGTCCACCAGCAGCCATTGCAAAGTGTTTCTACTGAGGTCTAAGCTCCCCAGGCTTGTGAGGCCACAGAAATCTAAGGGCAGTACTGCAGGAGTAGTAGCTCTTTGACAGGAACCTCACTCAGGTCCAACTCACTGTGGAGACTCCCATCCTTGCTACTGGCCCTTGTCATAGTGATGCTGGTCGAATGAGCCCTGGCTCAAAGACTCTGACAGGCAGAAAGAAAAAGGCTCAGAGGCCACTCATTTGTTCAGTGTATAGTGGACAATGTCCGTGCCCTCTGCCACTGCCACCACCACCACCACCACACTGACCTTTAGTATTTGGTTATGCTGATCTCATCAAATGATTTAAGAAATGTTTGATGCCCAGGCGCGGTGGCTCATGCCTGTAATCCCAGCACTTTGGGAGGCCAAGGCGGGCGGATCACCTGAGGTCAGGAGTTCGAGACCAGCCTAGCTAGCATGGTGAAACCCCATTTCTACCAAAAATACAAAAAATTAGCCAGGCATGGTGGCATGTGCCTGTAATCCCAGCTACTACGGAGGCTGAGGCAGGAGAATCGCTTGAACCTGAGCAGCGGAGGTTGCAGTGAGCCAAGCACTCCACGTCACGGCACTCCAACCTGGCGACAGAGAGAGACTCCATCTCAAAAGAAAAAAAAAAAAGTTTAACTGAACTGGAAAAGAAAGTGTGGTAGTGTCATAGCTGTCAGGGGAAATAAGGTCAAAGGAAAGTTTTAAGATAGAAAGACACTATTATTTCCCCTATGCTGAAGAACATCTAGTAGAGATGGAAATCAATAATGCAGCAAAGATGTTGGGAGGAGGTGGCTTCTGCTAGGAGCAAGAACACTGTTCACAGCACTATGGGAGAAGGCAGCCCCTATGGGCACAGATGGTCGCTCACAGAAATTAGCTATTCGTTGCTTTTATTTTCTTGGTCAAATACACAGGAAGAGCATCTTATGTGAGAGAGAATATGGGGAAGGAAATATTATAAGTTTGAGGAGATAAGGTATAATTAGTTTTCTAAGAGAGTAGGACAGTGCAGACACTAAGTGTATATAGTACAATTGATAAGCAGCATGAACAATAAACCAGGCTCAAATACTCACTGAGTTGCAGGCATTTGCACGTTCTATTTTAGAAAGACCCTTCAATTCGGTATCAAATACATTCATCTTCTCTACTAGGCAAGTGAGAGCAGTCTCTGTAGCTTCTCCAACTTTTTCATACACACCCTTTGCCTGTATTGGTTAAAGACACAGAAAGTAGAAACAAGGGAGAAGCACATAGATAAATCTCTCTCTAATATTTTTTTCCACAAAAGCACAATCTGCCCTCTATTACAATTTTTTTTTTTTTTTAAACGGAGTCTTGCTCTGTTGCCCAGGCTGGAGTGCAGTGGCGCGATCTCGGCTCACTGCAAGCTCTGCCTCCCGGGGGTTCACACCATTCTCCTGCCTCAGCCTCCCGAGTAGCTGGGACTACAGGCGCCCGCCACCATGCCCGGCTAATTTTTTGTATTTTTAGTAGAGACGGGGTTTCACCGTGTTAGCCAGGATGGTCTTGATCTCCTGACCTCGTGATCCGCCTGTCTCGGCATCCCAAAGTGCTGGGATTACAGGCGTGAGCCACCGCGCCCGGCCCTATTACATTATTGTAAGGCCATTTTTATCCTTCTCTGGAACAGGTGACCCAGATAATTAAAAACATACTCAAAGTACAGGTATGCATGTGATCTCATTCTAGTAAGTAGGTTTTTCATTTCCCTTAAACATAAGATGACATCAATCACAGTATTTATTATTTCACCCAAACATAAGAAGCCACTGATCACACTATTAATTCAAAGAGTGCCTTCACATAATAATGTAATTCCATATCACTGCTTATCATTCTGAAGAGTTCACATTCTGTCTTCTGACAGGGACTGACTTACCTCTGAGACAGAAACATACCCTTTGCTTTCAGGAAAGCATTTTCTATCCTGGGTTTTATTCATTTATAGTAAGTATGCTATCAACAGATAAGAACATCATATATACTACAACTTTTAGTTAACTAACTGCAATGCTCAGTCACAGAGGATATGTGAAAGGCTCTCAGCTTTCTTTGGTGAGGTCATGCTGGCCCCGCCATAAGGTCCTGAATGGAAAGGGGAAACAAAATCAGGCACCCGCGACTTTCGAAAGGGAGGAAGGAAGGCTAGACTTTCATTCCACCCACCCCACCCCTGAACTAGGAACAGCTATTTCTTCTAATTTATGAAGAGACTTACCTCATTGTAATCCAAAGCAGAGTCATTACAAAGAGCACAAATTGTTGCTAATTCTACCAGCCCATCATACTGGTGACATTTCACTGGTTTATCATCTTTATGCCTGCCCAAAGAGAAAACACTCTTAGAGCAGGGTGTGGTTGCCGCTATTGATTCCCCCCCCCGCCCCCCAATTGTTTAATAATGAAAACAGAATTTTTGGGACAATATACTGGAAAAAATTCCAAAGAATCTGATGTCAGAGCCAATATTACACGAAAACAAAAGAGAGAATGCATCTCTGATATCAGAAATCAATCAGTAAAAAGACCAGAAATTCTTAGTCAATTCAATTCTTCCACCACTGACATCAGTGAATAACAAACACAGATCCCTCTTGAAAGTTTGGAGGCCAGAAGATGCAAAAAGATGACTGGATTATAACCTTTGTTTCATCTTTCAAAGTTTCTGTTTTAAAAACATTTACTACTTTAGTAATAAGTGTTGTCTTGAGCCACATTCAGAAAGCTATCTTAACTTTGTAGACATGCTGCAAATCGATACAAATACTAAACTGCCACATGGGATCCTTTAAATGAGGAGGAGGGTTACTCACACTTCTCCAATAGGTGCATAAGTTGATCCAGTTATGGTAAATTCATTAAGGGAACAAGTATCACCTTCCACTCTGTCCAGAATGAACATCTGTAGGGGTAGAGGGCATCACAGTATTTAAAAGGGATTTTAAAGAAATACTACACAAATAAACTACCTTTGTTAGCTTAAGATAAAGGCAAACAACCTTTTTCATTTACAAAAACAACTTTAATAAAACTAACTGAGGCTCACTTGGCATCAGCAGTACTCTAACTAGCTTATTTATAAGCTTACTCTAACTAGCTTAATTATATTAGACTGCCTCACCCATCACACACCTGACCAATCGAGCAGTATGAAAAACAGCATCACTGAGGTGCTGAATGAAGGAGCAGCAGTGGCACCAAAGACAAAACAACCCACACAAAACCCAAGTTATGAGGACTACCGGTCAGGAAAAAGGTCAGTTTCAGAGAAAAGTTACTCTTTAGATTGCTCAGAATTCCAGATTTCAAATGGCTGGCTGTGAGAGTGGTATTAGGCAGTCCTGCCCTAGAGCTAAGCACAAAAGCTTGGGAAGAATAAACTCACATTTCAGAGTTGCATAAACATTTCCCAAGTAAAATAAGACAAACTGCTTCCCTGCTCCTTCCCACTTATTTTTATTGTGGCAATAGCTCATGTTCTATGAAGCTGCATAACTATATGTATACAGTAAGGAGCCCGCAGAGCTGAATGAACTGATGTTCCCTAGACAATACAGACGGAAGCATGCTTAGGAAAGGATTAATTTTATTTTTTAAAGTGACATAAGCTATTTTCTTTTCTTTTTTTTTTTTTTTTTGAGACGGAGTCTCGCTCTGTCGCCTGGGCTGGAGTGCAGTGGCCGGATCTCAGCTCACTGCAAGCTCCGCCTCCCGGGTTCACGCCATTCTCCTGCCTCAGCCTCCCGAGTAGCTGGGACTACAGGCGCCCGCCACCTCGCCCGGCTAATTGTTTGTATTTTTAGTAGAGACGGGGTTTCACCGTGTTAGCCAGGATGGTCTCGATCTCCTGACCTCGTGATCCACCCATCTCGGCCTCCCAAAGTGCTGGGATTACAGGCTTGAACCACCGCGCCCGGCCGCTATTTTCTTAAAGATAATTTTTCCACTGCTTGATTTGCATTCACAAATTATAATTCAGAAGCCCAGTTTGGAAAAGTAAGATTTAGGCTTGTGTTTTCTTTGCAAATGAAAAGTTTTAAAACCTCCTCTAAAAAGAAAAAATTACAGAAAGTGATGTAAAACTATAGTTTCTCATGCTTTCTCTGAAATATGAGCAATTAATAATCTGATCAAATCATTCTCTCAGGGGAATTTAAAAAATGTAAAACTCAAGTTAAAAAGGCCATGTTGAGTCGGGCGCAGTGGCTCACGCCTGTAATCTCAGCACTTTGGGAGGCCAAGGTGGGTGGATCACGAGGTCAGGAGCTCAAGATCAGCCTGGCAAAGATGGTGAAACCCCTCTCTACTAAAAATACAACAAATTAGCCGGGTGTGGTGGTGGGCACATGTAATCCCAGCTACTTGGGAGGTTGAGGCAGAGAAGTGCTTGAACCCAGGAGGCGGAGGGTGCAGTGAGCTGAGATTGCACCACTGCACTCCAGCCTGGGCGACAGAGTGAAACTCCTTAACAACAACAACAACAACAACAACAAAGCTATGTTGTGTTTTAAAAACATAATTTCAGGCCGGGCGCGGTGGCTCAAGCCTGTAATCCCAGCACTTTGGGAGGCCGAGACGGGCGGATCACGAGGTCAGGAGATAGAGACCATCCTGGCTAACACGGTGAAACCCCGTCTCTACTAAAAAATACAAAAAACTAGCCGGGCGAGGTGGTGGGTGCCTGTAGTCCCAGCTACTCCGGAGGCTGAGGCAGGAGAATGGCGTAAACCCAGGAGGCGGAGCTTGAAGTGAGCTGAGATCCGGCCACTGCACTCCAGCCTGGGCGACAGAGCGAGACTCCGTCTCAAAAAAATAAAAATAAAAATAAAAAAATAAAAACATCATTTCAGAGCAATTTGTCTTGCATTCAATAAGGAAATCAATCTTTATTTTAAAATAACTCTTTTTTTGAGGCGGAGTTTCACTCTGTTGCCTAGGCTGGATGGAGTGCAATGGCACGACTTGGCTCACTGTAACCTCCACCTCCCAGGTTCAATTGATTCTCCTGCCTCAGCCTCCCGAATAGCTGAAATTATAGGCACCTGCGAACACGCCTAGCTAATTTTTGTAGCATTAGTGGAAACGAGGTTTCCCTGTTGGTCAGGCTGGTCTTGAACTCCTGACCTCAGGTGATCCACCCGCCTCGGCCTCCCAAAGTGCTGAAATTACAGGTGTGAACCACCGTGCCCAGCCAAAAATGTGAAATTCTCTGAGTCTATAACAAAGCTCAAAATATTCTAAAAGACATTCAGAATTTGAATCTACATGAGCTAAATCTAAATGTACTTAGACATTTTTGACTGTGAACAAGCCAACCATTTAGGATATGCAGGATGAAAATCTTCCTAAGTCAAGGGCAGTTATGCAATACCCACTGCAAGAAGCCTCCTGCAGAATACCAATTAGCACCAGCTTTCTGTTGTGAGGTAGAGCTTCACTCAGAACACGCAGGCTTTTTCTTTATTAAAGAGAGCATTTTAAGTCAAGCCATTCAAGGGAGAACAGAACAAAAAAATTTTTATAATGAACTGGGAAACTGACATTTTAAAAATTACAGTTTTACACATGGCTTACTTTCATGGACATAAAGACTATTCTGAGGAATTAACGCTTTTAGGCTAAGTGAGACACAAAATAGTACATAAGAAATTTCCTTTCTCTTCCTGAAACAACCAGTACAATAAAACTGACTTTTAGCCAATTCATCCAACCTTTTGGTTCCAAAAAGTAAGAACTTAAGTAGCTCAAACACCTTAATATCCTGGAGAAACCTAAGACAAACCTAGAAGCTTTTCACTTTGAAAGTTGGAACACCCCAGTTCTGTCAATTCTAAATGTGGGTTTGGACTCACAAGGAGCTTGCGGGGGAGGGAGAACCTGTATCTAAAAAATCATCATGAACTTAAAATTGGCAAGATAAAAATTCACAGGGCTTCACTGATTATAAAACAATTTCCGATGTTAAAAATAATTATCTAAAACTGACGATAAGGCCAAGATAACTACATCCTTTCAATATCATACAGAAGCATTATTTAACAAGCCCATTCTAGGAAAACATAACACTGTGCTATTAAATGCTCATATTATATGAGGTTTCCCTATAATTCAGCTGTATAATTATTGCATTTATTCAGTTGTTACTTTTCTAACAGCAGGTTTAAATTATTTATTTTATCAAAGGATGGTCAAAAATTATACAATGGCCAGGCACGGGGGCTCACGCCTATAATCCCAGCACTTTGGGAGGCCGAGGAGGCGGGTGGATCACTTGAGGTCGGGAGTTCGAGACCAGCCTGACCAACATGGAGAAACCCTATCTCTACAAAAATACAAAAACTTAGCCAGGTATGGGGGGCACATGCCTGTAATCCCAGCTACTCGGGAGGCTGAAGCAGGAGAATTGTTTGAACACAGAAGGCGGAGGTTGTAGTGAGCTGAGATTGGGCCATCACACTACAGCCTGGGCAATAAGAGTGAAACTCTGTCTCAAGACAAAACAAAATGAAAACAAACTATACATATAGATATATATATATATATATATATATATATATATATATATATATGATGAATACACACAATAAAGCAAATTAAAAGCAATTTTAGTCAGCCCTCTGTATCTGTGGGTTCCACATCCACTGTCAACTAAACAGCAGATAGAAAAATAACTGTGTCTGTACTGAACATGTACATTTTTTTCTTGTCATTATTTCCTAAACAACAGTTTAACTATTTACATATCATTTATAATATTACATTAGGTATTGTAAGTAATCTGGAGATGATTTCAAGTATACAGGAGGATGAACAAGGTTATATGCAAGTACTGAAGCATTTCATTTCAGTGACTTGAGCATCTGCAGAGTCTGGAATCTGAGGGAGGTCCTGGAACCAATCTCCAGTGAATACTGAGAGATGACTGTATCTACTTTTTAGGAAAAAGCATGCTTCATTCAACATGTGATAGAAAAACCAACTAGGACTTCAGGTAGAGAGGTTAACTAGCAGCTTTCTCTAGAACTTGTCTTTTAACATACACCTAGAGACAGAGGATCAGGAAAACAAGGAGGCTGAGTGTGGTGGCTCATCCTTGTAATCCCAGCTCTTTGGGAGGCCAAGGCAGGAGGATCACTTGAGCCCAGGAATTCAAGACCAGCCTGGTGACATAGTGAGAACCTATCTCTACAAAAAATAAAATAAAATAGTGGGGCATGGTGTCATGCACTTGTGGTTGCAGCTACTTGCAAGGCTGGGGTGGGAGGACTTGAGCCTGGGAGGTTGAGGCTATAAGTGAGTCACAGCTGTGTGTCTTTTTTCTTTTCTTTGAGATGGAGTCTTGCTTGTCGCCCAGGATTGAGTGCAGTGGCATGATCTTGGCTCACTGCAACCTCTGCCGCCTAGGTTTAAGCAATTCTCCTGCCTCAGCCTCCTGAGTAGCTGGGACTACAGGTGCATGCCACCACACCCAGCTAATTTTTGTCTTTTTTCGTAGAGACGGGGTTTCACCATATTGGTCAGGTTGGTCTCAAACTCCTGACCTCAGGTGCTCCACCTGCCTTGGCCTCTCAAAGTGCTGGGATTACAGGCGTGAGCCACCGCGCCTAGTCTTTTTTTTTTTTTTTTTAATTAAAGGAAAATATAATTTCTCTAATTCTCTTACATCTAATACAAGTACATCAGCCACGCAGATGTCCTGTATTTCATGAAACAGTTTTAGGAATTAAATGATTAGATTCTCTCAAATATTAGAAATTAAGCTCAGGCTATACACACAGCCCACAGAAAGGTATGAAATTACAAATCAAAAGTTTTGATGGCATGAAGGCATATTGGTAGGATGAACAAAGAACTACCACAGAGAATATCCTAAACTACTCCTCTTACCCTGCAGACTGACATCTGGTTTGTTGTAAGTGTACCAGTCTTGTCCGAGCAGATAACAGAAGTACAACCAAGGGTTTCCACAGACGGGAGGCTTCGAACAATAGCATTTTTCTTTGCCATTCTGCGAGTTCCAAGAGCCAGGCAGGTGGTGATGACTGCAGGCAGACCTTCAGGAATGGCTGCTACAGCCAGGGCCACTGCAATTTTAAAGTAGTAAATAGCACCTCTGATCCAGGACCCTCCATGAACTGGGTCATTGAAGTGACCGATATTTATGATCCAGACTGCAATGCAAATAAGGGAGATGACTTTGGAAAGCTGTTCCCCAAATTCATCTAGTTTTTGCTGAAGGGGTGTTCTCTCCTGTTCTGTTGCCACCATTTCATCCCGGATCTTGCCAATTTCAGTGTTAACTCCAGTTGCTACCACCACTCCCATAGCTTTCCCAGCAGCAATGTTTGTACCCTAGGACAGAAGTAGAGAATTGGTCACAAGATGAATACCACATCCCAACTTAAATACCAACACTGGATTTTGACTAGGGCACCCAGATTCTCAACACATTCTACTAGGCCTTCCACTGGCTACTGTTCAAGCAACCAGCCATACAACTGTGACAACAGGCAATGCTCCATGTGGTACTTACTTATACCAGGCAGCTCTGTAATGACCCACCTAGATTTCTATTTGCAGACCATCTTCAAGCAGTGCTCTAACCCTTCTGTGTTCCCAATTTTTCAAACTCATATAGTTCAACTCTAAGCATTCTCCACCTCTGGCTCCAACAACTCAAGGCCCCTACTTTTCTCACTGTAATAGGAAAGGCAACTAGCCCCATGGGCTATCTTGAGAACCCCTAATCATGTGCCAGCATCCAAAAATCAATGAAATTAAGTGCGTGCAGTCTCTCCTACGCCATTTTAATTTCTAGTGTTATAAGAGAAGGACATGGCTTCATTATTTTCAGGGTAACTCTATTTACTTACTATGGGTAGTAGTCAGGCTCTCATACAAACCCACAAATGTCCCCAACTTAAAATCATTACAGATTCCAAACCAAAAATCCATGCATTTCCTCACTCTTCCAAAATTTTTCACGTCAACAGAAAAAGTGAAATAGTAAAATGAACATTCATATACTTTGCACTTAGATTCACCAGTATTAATGGTTTGCCACATTTGCTTTCTCTCTCTCTAAACACACACCTTCTTATTGTGAACCACATACAAATAGCAGCTGTCATCTACATAATTTTGAAAATACCCTTTATTGGCTAAGGCTTTTCCAAACAAATCTACTTTTCAACTACGTTTGCAGGTAAGAGTTGGAAGATGTTTGAGCTGGTCTTTTTTATTTTGGTCCCCCAAAACTTGCTGATTAAAAGACATCTAACTCACACATTATGTTACTGCCATATTCTGACAGCTAAGTCTGACCATGAAAAGTATGATTATCCTTTAGAATGATAGCCAGTGATGGTTGGCTGTGAAAAACGTAACATTTGTGGACCATGAGACTTTAGAAATGTCTCTAATTAAAAACACATTTCATAAAGTACTTACAGAAAACAGCATGTTCTTTTTATCTTGGTTGACAGCTCGTGGGTCAGGGACGGGGTCAGTGTGCTTGATGACAGAGACAGACTCACCTAAGCAGGTTGTGAGACAGAAAAAACAGATCTCTGTGACCCACACCAAGAACCTAGAACTCTCATTCATGCCCACCTATTACCACTCTTGGGATAATGTCAGTGAGAGAAAAGGAGCAAAAGGCCAAATTCATTCAAAGGAGGTAAGCTGGGAAAATTTAGTAATGGAAATTAATACCAGAACAAAGGGTGTCAGGATAAAAATCAACACAATTCCAAAATAAAAAAGTGAATTTTCAAGTAGAATCACCACTGATTACCTTTATTTTCTGGAGTAACTATTCAAATTAATTCATTTTTCGGTAATCATTTTATACTCTGATACTGTGACTATATTATTTACATATTTGTTGTATACTTTAATAAATACTTTAACATATATACTGATACTTTTTTTTTCCTCCCAAGACAGGGGTCTTGCTCTATCACTCAGGCTGGAATGCAATGGCACAATCAAAACTCACTACAGGCTCAACTTCCCGGGCTCAAGCCATCTTCCCAATGTGGCTTCCTGAATAGAAGGGCACCCAATACCATGTCAGGTTAATTGTTTGGTATTTTTTTTGAGAGACGGGGTTTTACTCTGTTGCCCAGGGTGGTCTCCAACTCGTGGATTCAAACAATTTGCTCATCTTGGCCTCCCCAAAGTGCTGGAATTACAGGTGTGGGCCACCACATCTGGCTATACTCTGAAGTAGCAATTAGCAAGTGTACTGGAAAGATCACACAGTAAATAAAGAACTACTTTTTTTTTGAGATAGAGTCTTGCTTTGTTGCCCAGGCTGGAGTCCAGTGGCACAATCTTGGCTTACTGAAACCTCTGCCTCCTGGGCAATTCTCCAGCCTCAGCCTCCTGAGTAGCTGGGATTACAGGCGTGTGCCACCATGCCCGACTAATTTTTGTATTTTCAGTAGAGACGGGTTTTGCTATGTTGGCCAGGTTGGTCTCAAACTCCTGACCTCAGGTGATCTACCCACATCCGCCTCCCGAAGTGCTGGGATTACAGGCATGCGCTACCATGCCCGGCTGATTTCAATTTAAAAATCACGTCACAGATATATAATTAGGGTCAATCTGAGTAAAATATGTCTCTAAATAAGTCACAGGTAGCAAACTTCACTCTCAATATTTGACCAAAAAAATTGATTCCACAAGTTAGCCAAAAACTACATTATGATTACCTAATGAAAGAAAATATTCGAGAACCTCTATGAAGTTTAAAATTTTTTTTTAAACTTTTAAAGTTTTTTATTATAGGCTGGGTGTGATCACTTATGTCTGTAATCCCAGCACTTTGGGAGGTTGAGGCAGGCAGATCACTTCAGGTCAGGAGGTAAAGACCAGCCTGGCCAACATGGCAAAACCCTATCTCTACTAAAAATACAATTAGCCAGGTGCAGTGGTGTGCGCCTGTAATTCCAGCTACTAGAAAGGCTAAGGCATGAGAATTACTTGAACCCCGGAAGCAGAGGTTGCACTGAGCTGAGATTGCACCACTGGGCGACAGAGTGCAATTCTGTCTTAAAAAAAAAAAAAAAGTTTTTCATTATAGAGACTATAACTGCTCTCTCAAATGCCTGGCCACAAGTGATCCTACTGCCTCAGCGTCCCAAAGTCCTGAAATTACAAGCATGAGCCACTGTGCCCAGCCTAAAAAGTATTTAAATGCCTGTAATCCCAGCACTTTGGGAGGCCAAGGCGGGCGGATCATAAGATCAGGAGTTTGAGACCAGCCTGACCAACACAGTGAAACCCTGTCTCTACTAAAAATACAAAAATTAGCTAGGCGTGGTGGCGCACGCCTGTAATCCCAGACACTCAGGTGGCTGAGGCAGGAGAATAGCTTGAATCCAGGAGGCAGAGATTGCAGTGAGCCAAGATCGTGACACTACACTACAGCCTGGGCAACAGAGCGAGACTCCGTCTCAAAAAAAAGTTTTTAAATGGCAACTGTGTCTTTAGGGCACACTATGAGAATTTCACAAATATAACCCAACCATTTCCCCAACATTTTATGGCTTAACTGGCCTCCAGTTTGTTGTTGCTAATCAGAGTTTTAGTAAGTAAGCTATTCATAAAGAAACAATACCAAAAAAAAAAAAAATAGAGCCCAGGTTACTCACATCACTGTCTCCACAACATTAGTTGTTTTTCAAAACTGATAATCAGATAAATCTTGAGAGCCTTTAGACTTTATATTTACTATTTAATCCAAGTTAGCATTGTATTTAAAGTTAATTCTTCTGATAAACTTACTTCCAGTTAATATGAACCCTCCACCCTAGATTGTACTTTTATCACACAAAAACGGGAAAATGTTTCAAACAATTGTGCAAACTCCAGGTAGTACAACTTTCATCTCTTATGGGGCTAACTTTTGTTAACTGTGTATCTGGATATTGTAAAGATGGACGCAACATTAGCACTCCTCCAATGAAAAAAATTACAGCACTGGAGTCTATTTTTCTTGCCTGGAAAAAGGACATCGAATAAGTAATTTGCTTTCCACAAAACAGACAAGTCAACCTTAAGATTATTCCCAATGGTAATGAACAAATTACAACTTTTTTTTTTTTTGGAGACAGAGTCTTGCTCTGTTGCCCAGGCTGGAGTGCAGAGGCACAAGCGTGGCTCACTGTAGCCTTGACGGGCACAAGTGATCTTTTCACCCAGCCTCCTGAGTAGCTGGGATTACAGGCCTGGCTAATTTTTGTATTTTTTGTAGATATGGGCTTTTGCCATGTTGCCCAGGTCGGTCTTTAACTCCTGGGCTCAAGCCATCTGCCCACTTCAGTCTCCCAAAGTGTTGGAATTACAAGCATGAGCCCCTATGCCCAGCCATTTTATTTTGTTTTTAAATCATGCCTTTAAAACCATATTGGCAGCCAGGTGCCGTGGTTCACATCTGAAATCCCAGCACTTTGGAAGGCTGAGGCAGGTGGATCACCTGAGGTCAGGAGTTAAAGACTAGCCTGACCAACAAGGTGAAATCCTCTACTAAAAATACAAAAATTAGCTGGGTATGGTGGCAGGAGCTTGTAGTTCCAGCTACTCAGGAGGCTGAGACTGGAGAACTTCCTGAACCTGAGAGGTGGAGGTTGCAGTGAGCCGCAATCACGCCACTGCACTCCAGCCTGGGCAACGGAGCGAGACAAAATAAGTATCTTAGAGAGGATTAAGATAGGATACCATAAAGGGACAGTGAGGCAAGAGCCAACTCTATTGGCATGGGACATGAGAAGGTCTTCAGAAATTCAATGGCCTAGTATATCATATTTACCTGTGAGAATCGACTGGTCAACTCTTAGTGTGGTAGATTTGATGGAAGTTAACCTTATATCAGCAGGAACTTTGTCACCAACTAATTAGGAGAAAAAAAAAGGCAGCTGAAATGAGCAACTTTTACAACTATGTTATCTAAAGATGAATTTGTCTCCAAATCAATTTTTAAAGATAATAAATGATCTGCATATAATACAAATACATAAAATTCTGTTAAAGCAAGCAATGTGATCAACCTTTCTTGGGGTAATAAAAAACTTTAGATGGATTCAAGATTTGAATTAGGAAGGAAGAGAATGAGGCTTAAGGAAACCTAACTACATACATTATTCTAACAAGTTTTGCTCTGTATCTTCAGACAGGCCTTCAAGCTTTCACTTTAAAGAATACTTTCCTAGTTAGCAATAATAAGTAACATATTTTCTTAGGTTTACAAGGCACAGCAAAGAGAACAAAGTTGTGTATGCCATGATTCATTCCATCAAAAAGGCTAAATTATTGTGAACAGGAAGCAAATGGCCCCCTTTAAAAAGATACTCAACGAAACACATGGCAAATGCAAAATCAAACTATACACTAACACTTTTTTTTTTTAAAGACAGGGTCTTGCTCTGTCACCCAGGATGTAGAGATCAGTGGGGCAATCACAGCTCACCGCACCCTTGACCTCCCACTTCAGCTTCCCAAGCAGAAGGACTACAGGTGCACATCACCTGGGCAACAAAGCTAGTCTCCATCTCAAAAAGCAATATAAAATAAAATGTTTATTTCCAAGTTAGTCTTAGCTCTTTTCACTATTTCAAACCCTTTGATATGCTCATAAACATGTAATTAATCATACTAAAATGACAACTTCCAAAGGTATAAAGAAACACCTCTGGAGGCCGGGCGCGGTGGCTCAAGCCTGTAATCCCAGCACTTTGGGAGGCCGAGACGGGCAGATCACGAGGTCAGGAGATCGAGACCATCCTGGCTAACACGGTGAAACCCCGTCTCTACTAAAAATACAAAAACTAGCCGGGCGAGGTGGCGGGCGCCTGTAGTCCCAGCTACTCCGGAGGCTGAGGCAGGAGAATGGCATAAACCCGGGAGGCAGAGCTTGCAGTGAGCTGAGATCCGGCCACTGCACTCCAGTCCGGGCGACAGAGCGAGACTCCGCCTCAAAAAAAAAAAAAGAAACACCTCTGGGAAGGTGTAGCAAACTAGTAACACTGGGCAGCTGGGGCATATATCCTTTGATACCTTTTGAAATATCAATTAATGGGAGGCTGAGGCAGGAGAATGGCGTGAACCCGGGAGGCAGAGCTTGCAGTGAGCTGAGATTGCGCCACTGCACTCCAGCCTGGGCGACAGAGCGAGACTCCGTCTCATTTAAAAAAAAAAAAGAAATATCAATTAAATGAATAATAAACCTCTTGCATAACCTGAAGATCTTTAAGTCAACTGAGTCTTCTTTCCTAGGCCAACAAGTTCCTTTAATAGCTCTAAAAGGGCCCAAATCTCAGCCCCTTTCCTTGATGTGTATCAAGTGAAATGCTGCAACATAGCCCAAGTAACAGATAAAGCCATGCACCTTGAGAATAGTGCCCAGCCCTCTGCTGGTATTCAAGTATTGCTGAATGAGTGCACAATCACACGAAGCAGCTGGACATAAAACAGCTGTCCACTAATCCCAACACTTTGGGAGGCTGAGGCGGGAGGATCACTTGAGGCCAGGAGTTCGAGATCAGCCTGGCCAACATGGCAAAAACTCATCTCTACTAAAAATATAAAAAATTAGCCAGGAGGAGTGCCTGTAGTCTCAGCTACTCAGACGGTTGCAGTGAGCTGAGTTCACACCACTGCATTCTAGCTTTGGAGACAGAGCGAGACTTTGTCTCAAACAACAATAACAACAAAACAGCTGTCTGTGATTTTCTGAAAGATAATTAACATGGTTTTCTAAGTCTTATGCAAGGGCGCAGCTACAAATTAGATAAGCAAATTCTCCCATACTTGCAGATGGCATTTTTAAGTCAAATCATTTTTCAGACTTAACTCTCCATACTGAATTGCATGTTACCAGTCATACACAAAATGGCAAAATAGCACTCCTGTCCAAAAAGTAAACACTGAACTTATTTTTTATTTTCTTTTCAGAGACAGAGTCTTGCTCTGTTGCCCAGGCTGGAGTGCAGTCGCATGATCTCGGCTCACTGCAACCTCCACCTCCCGGGTTCAAGCAACTCCCCTGCCTCATCCTCCTGAGTACCTGGGACTACAGGCGTGTGCCACCACACCTGGCCTAATTTTTGTATTTTCAGCAGAGACAGGGTTTTACTATGTTAGCCAGGCTGGTCTCAAACTCCTGACCTTAGGCAATCCACCCGCCTTGACCCCCCAAAGTGCTGAGATTACAGGTGTGAGCCACCACACCCGGCCAGCATTGAACTTCTTAAACCTTCAAATTAGTTCTGATTTTTCTCCACTTCGGAGCTTAAGTTCTGGGAGAATATGGTTTACTTTTTAAATCTGAGTGCATAGAAACAACCCTATAGCCTAAGTAAGCAATGTGGTCACAAGGTGGCACAGAGTTTGTCAATATATAATCTCAAGAGGCAGAGATCACCCTTGCATTTGACTGCAGGGACACATAAGCTAAGGTGAAATTCCTGCTGGAAATGCTTATGCAATGAACAGCAATATTCAGACTGAATCAATGAGAACCTTTCATTTTAACATAATTCTGCTCTAACTACACTGAAGAGAGTACATCTAACAGATAATTTATGACAACAAAGTAACTATATTCTAAACTCTAGTGGTCTTTAACAGCTAACACGCCTTATACTGCACTATTTCTGCCTGTCATGATTAACCTGATCCTACATGCCCTCAAACATTTCAAAATGAGGACAAGTGCAATGATGAATATTATGACCCTAAATGGAAAATTTATTTCCAAATGTTCATTTGGTGTCTGAGGATCTGATTTATGTCAATGTCATGATCCTATGTAGTAGAAGACTTCTGTCCAATGTGAGATAATGGTTGTCAATCTATAAACACTATTTTATTTCTGCACTGTAACTGATGACCACAGATTTAAACAATTCAATATATAAACCCTAGCTCATACTCTCATATACTTGATAAATTTTAAAAGGCCAACAAATCTAATATTTAAATTGAGTACAACCTACAGGAGGATGCAAAAGCAATGTTTTGGTATGTATTTTGCTGTGTTTCAGCAGAAGCTCAGAGGATTTGAAATAAATAGAAAATGTATTTTTCAGGTAAGAAATACCAAGGTTAAATTTCTCGGATAACACTGCCAACATATTACAGTTGAGTATCCCTTACCCAAAATGCTTGCAACCAGAATTTTAAAACTGAAATTTGGAGTGTTTGATTTATATTCTTACTGTTGAACATCTCTAAACAAAAAACCCAAAATCTGAAATGCTCCAATGAGCATTTCCCTTGAGCATCATATGTTGGTGCTCAAAAAGTTTCTGATCTTTGAGCTTTTCAGATTAGGGATATCCAATCGTTATCTAACAATATAGCACATATATACTATTATATATATATTTAGTATTGGTCCTACCTAACACTAATAGTTACATCTACAGGACCAACAGGTAGTATAGGACTATAGGTCTTACCTATTGGTCGTATAATATAAATATACAGTATGTGTAGTATATATTTATTATATACAGTAAGGCCTGACACAGTGGCTCAAGCCTGTAATCCCAGCACTTTGGGAGGCCGGGGCAGGTGGATCACAAGGTCAGGAGATCGAGACCATCCTGGCTAACAGTGTGAAACCACGGCTCTACTAAAAATACAAAAAAATTAGCTGGGCATGGTGGCAGGCACCTGTAGTCCCAGCTACTTGGGAGGCTGAGGCAAGAGAATGGTGTGAACTCGGGAGGCGGAGCTTACATTGAGCTGAGATCGCGCCACTGCACTCCAGCCTGGGCGACAGAGTGAGACTCCATCTCAAAATAAATAAATAAATTATATTCAGTATTAATATATACTATATATTATGTATATGAAAAATTATATTTATACTGGCATTATAAGGAAACCAATATGTACTCTTTCCCTAAGGGTCTACTAAAATATATGAAAGGGGTTTCTTTGCTGTGCAGAAATTGTATTGATACACATTTAACTGTTGGCCAAATACTGAGGAACATCTTAAATGTCATATGCTAGAGGAACAAATGCTAGAGAACAAATGTCAAATGCCTGGGAAGCCCTTAAATACTGACCACAGCTGTTCTGAATGTTTCCATCTTACAATTTCCATTCTAATCAAGTGGCAATTAAATATTTAGAAACGACAAGAAGAGTTTTCTGGGGGTCTTTTACAGATTCTTTAAGAGTATGATTAAATGCATTTGGAGTGGGGTCTAGGAATCCACATTTTTTTTTCATTTTTTATTCTTACAGACAGGGTCTCACTCTGTCACCCAGGCTGGAGTGCACTGACGTGATCACGGTGAACTGCAGCCTTGAACTCCTGGGCTCAAGTGATCTTCCCACCTCAGCCTCCCAAGCAGCTAGGACTACTGGTATGTGCCACTGCACCAGGCTAATTTTAAAATTAAGAATCCATATTTTAAAAAAAGTTCTACAAATATACTAGAAAAATTAATACAACAGAAAATTGCAGTAACTAGGGTCATGGATCCTATGAACCACTTTTCTGTTGTGCTGTTTCTCATCTACCAGGCACACCAACTCGAAGCTAAAAAGCTTCAAAGCCTCCCAACACTTGGGAAATGTGCTACCTTAGAGTTTCTATGTTTAATTGGCTTCTATTAGAAACTGATCTTGGCCGGGCACGGTGGCTCAAGCCTGTAATCCCAGCACTTTGGGAGGCCGAGACGGGCGGATCACGAGGTCAGGAGATCGAGACCATCCTGGCTAACACTGTGAAACCCCCGTCTCTACTAAAAAATACAAAAAAACTAGCCGGGGCGAGGTGGCGGGCGCCTGTAGTCCCAGCTACTCCAGAGGCTGAGGCAGGAGAATGGCATAAACCCGGGAGGCGGAGCTTGCAGTGAGCTGAGATCCGGCCACTGCACTCCAGCCCGGGCGACAGAGCAAGACTCCGTCTCAAAAAAAAAAAAAAAAAAAAACAAGAAACTGATCTTTGTAGAAAGATATTGAAGAAACATAAATCCAAACCGGTTTTAAAAACCTGCCATAGACTGGGCGCGGTGGCTCACGCCTGTAATCCCAGCACTTTGGGAAGCTGAGACAGGCAGATCACCTGAGGTCAGGGGTTCGAGACCAGCTTGGCCAACATGGTGAAACCCCGTCTCTACTAAGAATACAAAAATTAGCCAGGCGTGGTGGTGGGTGCCTGCAATCTCAGCTACGTGGGAGGCTCAAGCAGGAGAATCGCTTGAGCCCCGGAGGCAGAGGTTGCAGTGAGCCGAAGTTGCACCACTGTACTCCAGCCTGGGTGGAGGACTCCATCTCAAAAACAAACCAACCAACCTGCCATATTCTAGTATTTTCTTAGTTAGAAGGACCATCACATCATCTTGACCAACCAATGTCCTCTTCATTTTATGCACAGCAACTCAGGCTAGGAAGTAAAAGGAGCCTTCTCTAAGGAAGCTCAATTAATGAAAACCTTTGTTCAACTTGCTGTGTGACTGTTATATTCCTTTTGTTGATATTAGAGTCAATTTAGGGTTGACTCTATTAGGAAAACAGGTTCTCTTAGAGTTAAAAGGTCCATGAAAGTAAAGGTCCACTGAATACTTTTAAAGTGAAGACACAACAATTTCCCTTTGTCTGGAGAGGCTTCTGTGAATTTCAGACAAAGGATTTTGTGCATGAAGAGCAGGCAAGGCTGTTCCGATGATCATATCCTGTAACATTTCCCCAGTGAGGCATGTCAATGCCCTTAGGGCAAGTGGTAGTGGAAAATTCTCACTCTTGCCAAAGGGATGCTCCGCAATTTTTTCTTTCAAAAGTTTTTCTCTGACTCTTTGGATGGAGGCGGGTATAATAAAAGAATAAACTCTGAATTACCTTCCATTTAACACCTGACATCTTTCAAATTCAGCTCTTGAAAATCCACAGCTCTTTAATTTGCTATTACAATAAAGATTTCCAATCTGAACAAAATCCTCACAGTATACTTGAAGTTGGGTTACCAAGAGTGCAAGTAAGAGTTCACTAAATTATCAGTTTGCCACATTTTAGAACTCAATGCAAGTGTTCTTTTAACCTTACAAGAAGTGTTTATAAGCCATGATACTTAAACATTATGTGTACCACTTATGTCAAATATAAATACTGATGGTTAAAACTAGCATTATTCAGGCCGGGCATGGTGGCTCATGCCTCTAATCCCAGTACTTTGGGAGGCCAAGGCGGACGAAGCACTTGAGGTCAGGAGTTTGAGACCAGCCTGGCCAACATGGTGAAACTCTGTCTCTACTAAAAATATAAAAATTAGCCTGGCGTGGTGGCTGGCGCCTATAATCGTAGCTACTTGGGAGGCTGAGGTTGCAGTAGGCTGAGGTTGCAGTGAGCTGAGATTGCGCCACTGCACTCCAGCCTGGGTGACACTGTGAGACTCCATCTTAAAAAAACACAAACAAACCAAAAACCAGCATTATTTTTTTTAAAAATTCTTTTTACTAATCAATTGTATTATGCATTTTAAAAAACCTAATTTATTGTGGCAAATACCAGAGTTATTAAAATCTTTTATAAGAAAAACACTATGTAAGACCAGAAATTACCTTCTAAATACCACTACTGTTTTTAAATCTAAATGGCTCCTAGGAAAAGCAAGCCATAACAGAATTATCCTAAACTACTTAAACATTTGTGACTCAAACATTTTCACTGTGTTTCCAATTTGAGTCATAAATTTTGTAGTTTAGCAGACTGAATGAAATTCTTCATTTGAGAAGCTCTACTTGACTACTTTAAACTACTTCCAGGCCTCACGGTGAACAGGGAAGGAACATTACACAATACCATAGTATACTACTATGGTTTGCTTCCAATCTGTTTCTTAGACAGTACTGTCTTTAAAATGGCAAAAGTGATCTCCTCCTGTTTTAAAATCTTTCAACAGCTTCTTTGGCATCCCAACCCGGGCTTATAACAGCCTCCACGACCCAAGTGCTGTTTGCCTCTCACCCTCTCACCTCCCTCTGAGCACCACACACTATGTTCTTCAGTTCCTCTAACTTGTTTCTGGGCCTTCACATACCCTTCCTTCTCCCATAAATAGTAAGGCTTTCCTCTAACTCCCAGATTAGGCTGGCATCCCTCACTGTGTGCCCACAGAGCATCCTGTCCTTTCCTTACACTCGCATGGTTTTCATGAATCTTCCACACTAAAACCAAAAGCTCCATACAGGCAGAGTCACTCAGACACCACTGATCTCCTAGCCGTACCATTATACCTGGCACATAGTGGGTGTAGAATAAAATATTTGTCAATGAATAAAGTACTTGGTACACATATTTCCTTTAGTATACATGTATCAAAAGACTTCTAATTACCAAGTTGAAGAACATCACAAAGCTAGAAACAATAAAAAATTAGGGTCCAAAGAGATAACAGCTTTGGTTAAGCTAAATGAGGTTCAATAATGGTAGTTGCTTAAATTCTACAGTTAGACTAAAACCAAAATAATCCATGCCAGGAAAAGTCTAGAAATTTAGGAATGGGGGGATGGGAAGAACACCTGAGAAAGACTGTGATTTTAGCTGGTAGAGTAATTAAGGCTGCCAAAGAAGTTTCCATAGACTGTCAGAAGACAAAAAATGTCTAGAATGACAACCAGACTCTATTTACATAACTGCATTCAATCTGGGTACCAAAGAGAACTAACTACCAAGATGGTGAAGGGTTTGAAACAAACGCTAAGACTAACTTGGAAATAAACATTTTATTTTATTTTACTTTTTGAGATGGAGAATAGCTTTGCTGCCCAGACTGAAGTGCAGTGGCATGGTCTTGGCTGGCTGTAACCTCCACCTCCCAGGTTCAAGTGATTTTCCTGCCTCAGCCTCGCAAGTAGCTGGGATTACAGGTGTTCCTCCCCACACCCAGCTAATTTTGTTTGTTTTGAGATGGAGTGTTGCTCTGTAGCTCAGGCTGGAGTGCAGTGGTGAGATCTCGGCTCACTGCAACCCCTGCCTCCCGGGTTCAAGCAATTCTCCTGCCTCGCTCCCAAGTACCTGGGACTACAGGCATGCGCCAATGTGGCCGGCTAATTTTTGTATTTTTAGCAGAGATGGGGTCTTACCACATTGGCCAGGCTGGTCTCAAACTCCCAATCTCAAGTGATTCGCCCGCCTCAGCCTCCCAAGGTGCTGGGATTACAGGCATGAGCCACTGCACCCGGCCAAAAATAAAAATTTTAGGATACAACATACTGCTAACATTTGACAGTCCTAGGACTGCCACAAATTGCCACATGCTCCTGCATAAGTTACAAACTCTGAGTTTTAGTCTTCTCATCCCCTAAAATAAGGTTTCATAAGCTCCCCTCCAGATCTAAACTGGTAATAAATAAGATTTCTATGTGGTCCCAAATTAAAAAGCTAACATTAAAAATTAATTAAAAATTTTAAAAAAACAGACAAAATATACTTTAGCTCATAAGGAGTATTTTATAATGAACTGACTAAAAAAATGACATTGGTCATTAAGCAAGCAAGTTTCCACTAGAGTTATAAGGGGTAGAAAGGTAACCAATTCATTAGATGTTGCAGAGGCAACCATGCACTAAGCAATGTTAGAGTACTCCCGCCTACCTACCAACCAATAGAGATTCTTATCACAAAAGAAAAATGTGCACTTAAAAGGTCAAACACCATTCCTTTTCCCCTCTTTCAACAAATATATAGTTAACAGTATATATTCTGAACATCTCTTTATGCATAACATTTACTAAAACGTCCCTAAAACAATATCAGACCTTTTATATTTATCCACACCTGTCTCATTTTAAAAAGTGGCTGTATAGTAATAATAAGCAGTGAAATTTTGAGATTGTTATTTCTAGACCAGGTACTGCTGGAAGAGCTTCAGAGGTTACTAATTCAATCTTCACAACTCTAAGGAAGGCTCTATTATCTTTACTCCCTCCCTGTTTATAGATGAGGAAAATGAGGCGCTAAAAGGTACTTGTTCAAGGTCACAGTATTTCACAACCATACCATGAACTAAATGAATCACCCTCCATTTTTATGGCTATCCAGTTATTTCTAACATTTCCTTTTACAGTGTTACAGGATTAACATCTTTGTGTATATCTTTTACTTTTGCATACAAATATATACTCCCACCAAGTTTATGTCCCCCCTATTTCCCCATTCTCTCAATCTTGTATTTTTCTGGCACTGGTAATGCCAAGCCCTTTGTTTTACTTTTTTTTTTTTTTTGAGACAGTGTTTCATTCTTGCTGCCTAGGCTGGAGTGCAATGGCACGATAGCGGCTCACCGCAACCTCTGCCTCCTATTCTCTCAATCTTGTATTTTTCTGGCATTGGTAATGCCAAGCCCTTTGTTTTACCTTTTTTTTTTTTTTTTTTGAGACAGAGTTTCACTCTTGCTGCCCAGGCTGGAGAGCAATGGCACGATAGCGGCTCACCGCAACCTCTGCCTCCTGGGTTCAAGCGAATTCTCCTGCCTCAGCCTCCCGAGTAGTTGGGATTACAGGCACGCACTACCACACCCAGTTAATTTTGTATTTTTAGTAGAGACAGAGTTTCTCCATGTTGGCCAGGCCAGTCTCCAACTCCCGACCTCAGGTGACCTGCCCACCTCGGCCTCCCAAAGTGCTGGGATTACAAGGTGTAAGCCACTGCAACTGGCCGCCAAGCCCTTTGTTTTACATGCCTGTAACCCCAACACTTTGGGAGGCTGAGGGTGGGTGGATCTCTTGAGGTCAGGAGTTCGAGACCAGCCTGGCCAACATGGTGAAACCCCATCTCTATTAAAAAAAAAATACAAAATAGCCAGGTGGGGTGGTGCACACCTATAATCCCAGATAATGAGAAAGTTGAGGAAGGAGAATCACTTGAACCCAGGAGGTGGAGGTTCTAGTGGTCTGAGATTGTGCCACTGCCCTCCAGCCTGGGTGACAGAGTCTCGCTCTGTCTCAAAAAAAAAAAAAAAAAGTTCCATTATCTTTTAATATAAGAGTTGGTCATAGTTAAATCTGGCCATCTAGGTGGTTTTGTGTCAATGCTTAGGAAAGGTGGTTCCCTTGGCTGGCCACGGTGGCCCACTCCTGTAATCCTACCACTCTGGGAGGCGGAGACAGGCGGATCACGAGGTCAGTAGATCGAGACCATCCTGGTTAACATGGTGAAACCCCGTCTCTACTAAAATAGACAAAAAATTAGCCAAGCATTGTGGCGGGCACCTGTAGTCCCAGCTACTGGGGAGGCTGAAGCAGGAGAATGGCGTGAACCCAGGAGGTGGAACTTGCAGTAAGCCGAGATCACGCCACTGCACTCCAGCCTGGGTAACAAAGTGATTCCGTCTCAAAAAAAAAAAAAAAGGAAAGGTGGTTCCCAAACCACATGGTTTCTTCTCCTTTGTCCAAAATCTTCATCTCAGTAGCAAGAATGAAAAGGTTGGCACTTCCTGGTACTGTGACTACCACTGAATCATGGGGAGTGGAGAGTAGGTGATTACAGGAAATCAGGAAGGAAATGCCAGCCCCATGAAAATCAGGTCAGGCTTCAAGATCAACTGGCCTATCATGGTCTGATGGTTGAGAAGATCTCTCATTTCTCACAGTTCTTAATGTCTTAGCTATTCTGATAGTGCTCAGGAGCTCTCAAACTCAAAAACTCTCTCTCTCTCTTTTTTTTTTTGAGACGGAGTCTCGCTCTGTCGCCCAGGCTGGAGTGCAGTGGCCGGATCTCAGCTCGCTGCAAGCTCCGCCCCCCGGGTTTACACCATTCTCCTGCCTCAGCCTCCCAAGTAGCTGGGACTACAGGCGCCCGCCACTTCGCCCGGCTAGTTTTTTTTTGTATTTTTTAGTAGAGACGGGGTTTCACCGTATTAGCCAGGATGGTCTCGATCTCCTGACCTCGTGATCCGCCCGTCTCGGCCTCCCAAAGTGCTGGGATTACAGGTTTGAGCCACCGCGCCCAGCCTAACTCTCTACTTCTAATTCATCTATGCTGATTTTTGTTTTAGACTATTTTGCTCTTCTGCTTATCCATTTTCTAGACTAGTAAGTTATACTTTGGCTTTGGAAACACAGGTATGGCTTCCAGGATTTACAGAACAACTGAAACAATTTCTTTTTTTTTTCCTTGGCTCACTGCAGCTTCCCTCTCCTGGGTTCAAGTGATTCTCGTGCCTCAGCCACCCAAGTAGCTGGAATTACAGGCACCCACCATCACACCTGGGTAAGTTTTGTATTTTCAGTGAAGACGGGATTTCACTGTGTTGGCCAGGCTGGTCTCAAACGATCTGCCCGCCTTGGCCTCCTAAAGTGCTGGGATTACAGGCATGAGCGACCACGCCCGGCCTGTACTTCAGTTTTTAAAACCAAATAGCTAGAATCCTGAGGTGGACTTTCTAAGGAGGAGGACAAATGAACCTCCTGAGCTATTGCATATAAGATTTCAATATATGTTTTTGGGGAACAAAGTCCATAAATTTCATTAATTCTCAAAGGGACTGTGATCTAGAAATGATTAAGATCTGCTCTAGAGCTTTGCTACTCTAATTATTGACCTGGGACCGTGTTAGAAATGCAGAATAATCAGGCCCCATTTCAGACTGAACCAATCAAAACATACATTGTAACAAAATCCCCAGGTAATTCCTACACACATGAAGTTAGAGAAACACTGATCTAAGCAGTGTGCGAAATCTTAAGGCTCCCCTCCCCACCCAACCTTTTTTTGGGAGACAGGGTTTTACTCTGTCACTCAGGCTGGAGTGCAGTGGGATGATCACGGCTCACTGCAGCCTCCTGGACTCAAGCCATCTTCCTCTACCTCGGCCTCCGGAGTAGCTAGACTACAGGTATACACCAACACATCTTGCTAATTTTTTTTTTTTTGAGACAGGGTCTCATTCTGTCACCCAGGCTGGAGTGTACTGGCACAATCTTAGCTCACTGCAGCCTTGACCTCCCAGGCTCAAGTGATCCTCTCACCTCAGCCTCCCGAGAAAAGGGGACTACAGGGGTGCGCCACCATGCCCAGCCAATTTTCATTTTTTAAGAGATGGGGTCTTTCCATGTTGCCCAAGCTGGTCTCAAACTCCTGAGCTCAAGTGAACCTCCTGCCTCAGCCTCCCAAAGTGCTGGCATGAGCCATGGAGCCCAGCCTCACTATGCAAATTTTTAAAACTTTTTTGTAGAGACAAGGTCTCAGTATGTTGCCCAGGCTGGTCTCAAACTCCTGGGCTCAACCTCCTGCCACGGCCTCCCAAAATGCTAGGATTGCAGGGATAAGCCACTGCACCCGGCCAACACCCCCTTTAAAAAAAAAAAAAAAAAATTCTCATTTTCATATTTTACAAAAGACTTTGGTACAGAGATTGTCGTGGCCCACAAAACCCAAAATACTGGCTGGATGCTATAGCTCACATCTATAATCCCAGCATTTTTTTTTTTTTTTTGGAGATGGAGTCTTGCTCTGTCGCCCAGGTTGGAGTGCAGTGGTGTGATCTCGGCTCACTGTAACCTCCGCCCTCTGGGTTCAAGCAATTCTCCTGTCTCAGCCTCCAAAGTAGCTGGGATTACGGGCACCTGCCACTGCACCCGGCTAATTTTTGTATTTTTAGTAGAGACGGGAGTTTCACCATCTTGGCCGGGCTGGTCTTGACCTTGTGATCCACCGGCCTTGGCCTCCTAAAGTCCTGGGATTACAGGCTAAGGCAGGAGGATCACTTGAGGCCAGGAGTTCAAGACCAGCCTCAGTGACACAGTGAGATCTCGTGTCTATAAACAAACGAAAAACCAACCAACCCACAAAGATAGTATGCCAACTCCTCTGCTCTACAGCATCCTCTATTTTGTGTTAAAGAGCATTTAATGTTTGCTAAATGTTTAAAGTCAATTTCAATCCCAAAAGGTTTCTAAAAGCGAAAAAAAAGTCCACATACTATCTAAATCACCCTTTTAGAGCAAGAAAGCTCCTTAAAACATTACTCCAATTACCTAATTCTGCAGAGGTTAATGTACATAGTCCAACGTCATGCAGAACTGGGATCATAATCCAGGTTCTTTTATGAATCCAGTCATCTATTTCACAACTCTGCCTTTTACTCAACTGCCTCAAATGCAGTTTACACTTGCTATTAAATCTCAGTACTACGTGTTGACTGTCTGAAGTGAAAGTTTCCTTCCTTTAAATTGCTGTCAAGTTTAAGAATTATTCTTTTTATTCCCAAGTAAATCTTGAAATTGCTGGCACCACTATTGGCTATTAAGTCTTTATTTTAGGAAATAAAATTATCAATTTCTGTACAAGTGCTAAAGCAAATGCAATTTTATGTTAAGATCGTGTCACTTCCACTACTTACATAATCTTAAAAGATGATTCGCTCCAGAGTATATACTACAAGACAGAAGTCACATGAGGATATTATTTCCTAGTGCTATTCATCAACTCTGGGTTACCAAGATACATAAACTTTGTTTTAAACAACCCTGAAAACAGTGTTCTTGAGAAGTCAATAAATAACCCCTGGGGCATATACTAGAAGCCCCAAAATTCTAAAACTAAGACTTCTGGCCAGGAATGGTGGCTCATGCCTGTAATCCCAGCACTTCGGGAGGCCGAGGCAAGAGGATCCCTTGAGCCAGGAGTCTGAGACTAGCCTGGGTAATACAGGGAGACCTTGTCTCAAAAAAACACCCCACAAAACCATGGCTGGGCACAGTGGCTCACGCCTGTAATCCCAGCACTTTGGGAGGCCAAGGGAGGCAGATCACTTGAGGTCAGGAGTTCGAGACCAGCCTGGCCAACATGGTAAAATCCCGTCTCTACTTTAAAAAAAAAAAAAGGAAAAAGAAAAAAAGAAAACAGAAATGACTTAGGCTATTATAGCTTGATTTACTTTCATAATGTCAGCAGACAATACAGAAAGCTTAAAAACAATGATGTGCATTTCTCATAAGATTATGGTTTTAGGGCCGGGCGCGGTGGCTCAAGCCTGTAATCCCAGCACTTTGGGAGGCCGAGACGGGCGGATCACGAGGTCAGGAGATCGAGACCATCCTGGCTAACACAGTGAAACCCCATCTCTACTAAAAAATACAAAAAAAAACTAGCCGGGCGAGGTGGTGGGCGCCTATAACCCCAGCTACTCCGGAGGCTGAGGCAGGAGAATGGCGTAAACCCGGGAGGCGGAGCTTGCAGTGAGCTGAGATCTGGCCACTGCACTCCAGCCCGGGGACAGAGCGAGACTCCGTCTCAAAAAAAAAAAAAAAAAAAAAAGAAAAAGATTATGGTTTCCATCCATCCAGAGAAGTATTTTCTTGGCCTTAAGATAATGCAGAATTACTGTGGCTTCATAAGACGTGAACATGTAGGTCATTTTCTCTTTTTTTTTTGAGTCAGGGTCTTACTCTGTTGCCCATGCTGGAGTGTAGTGGCTTAATTTCAGCTCACTGCCGCAGCCTCGACCTTCTGGGCTCAAGTGATCCTCCTGCCTCAGCTTCCCGAGTAGTTGGGACTACAGGTGCGTACCACCACATCTAGCAAATTTTTGTATTTTTCGTAGGGATGGGATTTTACCATGTTGCCCAGGCTGGTCTCGAATTCCTGGACTCAACTGATCTACATGCCTTGGCCTCCCCAAAGTGCTGAGATTACAAGCGTGAGCCACTGAGCCCAGTCTGTGTGTGGGTTATTTTCTCCATGTTTTTATTTGCCGTATCAATTTCATTTGGCTCTTGTGTTCTAGATACTTAAGATTCATATTAGCATTTGCTATGTATGCTTACCCGATTTCTCTTTGAAATGATTAACTGGTATAGCAACATCTAAAATTTAGTTTCCTGGCTGGGCATGGTGGCTCACGCCTGTAATTCCAGCACTTTGGGAGGCTGAGGTGGGTGGATCACTTGAGGCCAGGACTTAAGAGACCAGCCTGGCCAACATGGTGAAACCCTGTCTCTACTAAATATATAAAAATTAGCTGGGTGTGGTGGTGGGTGCTTGCAATCCCAGCTACTAGGGAGGCTGAGGAAGGAGAATCGCTGGAACCCAGGAGATGGAGGTTGCGGTGAGCTAATCGGTCATGCCCTTGCACTCCTGCCTGGGTGACAGAGTGAGATTCCGTCTCAAAAAAAAAAAAAAAAAAATTAGTTTCCTTAACTCTCTCCATATCTTCCTCAAAAAACCATCTATTCCAGCTTAGTCTTTGAAAAGTTCAGCCAGAACCATCCTACCAGATATCTTCCAAAAGCTGACAAAGAATTTTAAAGTCAGGAGATGACCCTTACATTCCAAACAGTGACTACAAAAAGGTCTGTTCCTTTCTGCAAATATCAAAATAGTTAAGTCAGTACTTTTTTATTTTCAGCTTCAAATTAGTTTACAACATTATCCAGTTTTCCAACACATCTGAAAGACCCCTTCACATCCAATTTCATAATGTAAATGAAAATATAAAAGTTACCAGGTCTAAAAGCACAATTTATGCCGGGCGCGGTGGCTCAAGCCTGTAATCCCAGCACTTTGGGAGGCCGAGACGGGCGGATCACGAGGTCAGGAGATCGAGACCATCCTGGCTAACCCGGTGAAACCCCGTCTCTACTAAAAAATACAAAAAACTAGCCGGGCGAGGTGGCGGGCGCCTGTAGTCCCAGCTACTCGGGAGGCTGAGGCAGGAGAATGGCATAAACCCGAGAGGCGGAGCTTGCAGTGAGCTGAGATCCGGCCACTGCACTCCAGCACGGGAGACACAGCGAGACTCCGTCTCAAAAAAAAAAAAAAAAAAAAAAAAAAAAAATTTATGCCATTTAATCTTTCAGGCTACACAAATAATACTTTGACTGACAAGAAAAAATTCAGAATTGAAGTTCACTCTACACTTTTCACAAAACTGAATTATCAGGCTAAATGCTAGATTGCACGGTCAACTTGATTACTAATTCTAAAAGAGACAGAAGTTTAAAAGGCTCAACATGTATAGTCTTCATAAAATAAATACCTATTTATCTGGCCCAGGTTACGTAGTCACAGTATGCTTTTCCAAAATGTTCCATACAGTAGTTGTAAATGCCTTAGAATTATATCTTACCCAATTCAATGACCTGGCTGGTCCTAGTAACCCAGCCAACTATCATTTCTAATTTGGATATAAGTTTACAAACACCACGAAAGGTCACCAGAGCATACTGACAACCTAAATATTACAACTGGGCTGGGCGCAGTGACTCACACCTGTAATCCTAGCACTTTGGGAGGCCGAGGTGGGTGGATCGCCTGAGGTCGGGGGTTTGAGACCAGCCTGACCAATATAGAGAAACCCTGTCTTTACTAAAAACACAAAATTGGCCAGGTGTGGTGGCACATGCCTATAATCCCAGCTACTAGGGAGGCTGAGGCAGGAGAATCGCTTGAACCTGGGAGGTGGAGGTTGCGGTGAGCTGAGATCATGCCATTGCACTCCAGCCTGGGCAACAAGAGTGAAACTCCGTCTCAAAAAATAAATAAATAAATATGACAACTGTAACAAGGCTTCCTCAACATGATAAAGGGCACCCATGTATGAGACCCACACCTATGTCATACTTCACGGTGAAGGACTGGACGTTTTCCCCCTATGATCAGTAAGACAAGGATGTCTGCTCTTGGTACTTCAACGTTGTATTGGAGATTCTAAGCAGGGCAATTAGGCAAGAAATAAAGGGCATCCAGACTGGAAAGAAGTAAAAACATTTTCATTTGCAAATGCATGATCTTGTATTCAGAAAATCTTAAGGAACCCATAAAAACTATTAAAACTAATGAGTTCAGCAAGATTGCAAAGTACAAGATCAGTACATAAAAAACAACTGTATTGCTACATGCTAGCAAAGAACAATATGAAAATGAAATTGAAAAACTGAAAAAAGAATTCCTAACTCAAGGCAGATTAAAGACTTAAATGTAAGGCCGCAAACTGTAAATACCCTAGAAGAAAATATCCTAGGAAATACTCTTCTCAACACTGCCCTAAGCAAAGAATTTATGACTAAGCCTCAAAAGCAAATGCAACAAATAACTTGACAATTGGGACCTAGTTAAACAAAAGAGTTTCTGCACAGCAGAAGAAATCTATCAACAGACTAAACTGACAACCTACAGAATGGGAGTAAATAACTGCAAACTATGCACTCAACAAAGGACTAATAACCAGAATCTGTAAGGAACTTAAATCCACAAGAAAAAAACCAAATATCACTGTTGAAAACTGGGCAAAGGGTATGAAAAGACACTTCTCAAAAGACAACAATCGAGTAGTCAACAAACATATGAAAAAACATCACTAGTAGAGAGATGCAAATCAAAACCGCAATGAGATAGCATCTCACACCAGTCAGAGTGACTATTACGGCTAGGCACAGTGGCTCACGCTTATAATCCCAGCACTTTGGGAAGCTGAGGTGGGAGGATCACTGGAGCCCAAGAATTCAAGACTAGCCAGGGCAACATAGTAAGACTTCATCTCTATGAAAAAAATTAAAAATTAGCCCGTCATAGTGGTATGTGCCTATAGTCCCAGCTAACTTGGAAGGCTCAGGTGGGAGGGTCACTAGAGCCTGGAAAGCCATGGCTGCAATGAGCTATAATCATGCCACTGAGTTTCAGCCTGGTCAACAGACTGAGACCCTGCCTCAAAAAAAAAAAAAAAAGAAAAGAAAAAAAGAAGAAAAAGCAAGGGGGGTGGAGAATACTTATACACTGCTGGCAAGAATGTAAACTAGCTCAGCCCCCGTGGAAAGGAGTTTGGAGATTTCTCAAGAAACTAAAAACAGAATGACCATTCAACCCAGCAATCCCATTACTGGGTATATATCCCAAGAAAAAGAAATTGTGGCCAGGCGTGGTGGCTCACACCCATAATTTCAGCACTTTCGGAGGCCAAGGCGGGTAAATCACTTGAGCCCAGGAATTCGAGACCAGCCTGGGCAACATGGTGAGATCTCGTCTCTATGAAAAACACAAAAATTAGTAGGGTGTGGTGGGCACCTGTAGTTCCAGCTACAAGGAGGCTGAGGTGGGAGGTTGCACTGAGCCGAGATCACACCACTGCACTCCACCTTGGGCGACACAGTGAGACCCTATCTCAAAAATAAATGTGGTATATATACACCATGGGATGCTACGCAGTCTTGCAAAAGAATGAAATCGTGTCCTTTCCAGTGAAATGGATGCAGCCAGAGGCCATTATTCTAAGTGAGTTAACAAAGAAACAGAAAACCAAATACCGTATGTTCTCACTTGTAAGTAGGAGCTAAACACTGGGTACACATGGTCATTAAGATGGGAACAACAAACACTGGGCACTCCAAAAAGTAGGAGGGAAAGAGGGGCAAGGGCTGAAAAATTATCTGTGAAATACTATATTCATCATCTGGATTGATAGAATCAGCAGAAGCCCAAACCTCAGCATCACACTTTATATCCACATAACAAACCTGCACATGTACCTTGAATCTAAAAATTTTAATTAAAAATAAATACCACCAATAGGCCAATTTCAAGTTACAAAAAATTATTCCAATTACAAATATTTTCCCCCAAAAAACCAATGCAATACTTAATAAACTTAACAAAAGAAGCACAAGACTTGTACACTGACAACTAGTGTTGAAAGAAATGACAGACCTTAAAAAAAAAAAAAAAAGGAAAGACATTCCTATGCTCATGGATCCAAAGACTTGCTATCAAGACACATGGTACTGACCTAAGGACAGAGACCAATGGAGTAAGAATAGAGAGTCTAGAAATAAATTCTTGCCTTTGTAAATTAGTTCCATCAACTCATAAACATTATTCAGCAATAAGGAATGAAATACATGCTATATTCATGAACAAAATATAACACTATGCTAAGAGAAAGCCAGTCACAAAGACTGATTCCATTTATACGCAATATCCAGAAAAACATAGTAATCCACCAAACAGGTAATAAACTGTGGTTGTCAGGAACTGGTGGGAGGAAAACAGGGCAACAACTGCTGATGGGTATGAGTTTTTTTGAGGGTGATGAAAATGTTCTGGAATTAAGATGATAATGAGGATCACATAGACCTTGAATATACTAATAATCTGGCATTCAATAATTGCATTGAAGGCCAGGTGCAGTGGCTCACGCCAGCACTTTGGGAGGCTGATCGCAGGTGGATCGCTTGAGGCCAGGAATTCAAGACTAGCCTGGCCAACATGGCGAAACCCTGCCTCTACTAAAATTACAAAAAAATTAGCCAGGCGTGGCCGGGAGCGGTGGCTCACGCCTGTAATCCCAGCACTTTGGGAGGCCGAGGAGGATGGATCACGAGGTCAGGAGTTTGAGACCATCCTGGCCAACATGGTGAAACCCTGTCTCTACTAAAAAATATAAAAATGAGCTGGGTGAGGTGGTGCATGCCTGTAATCCCAGCTACTTGGGAGGCTGAGGCAGGAGAATCGCTTGAACCAGGAGTCGGAGGTTGCAGTGAGCCAAGATCATGCCACTGCACTCCAGCCTGGTAACAGAGCGAGACTCGTCTCAAAAACAAAAAAAAAAAGAAAGAAAAGAAAAAGCAAGCAAGCAAGCCAGGCATAATGGCCCACGCCTGTAATCCCAGCTACTTGGGAGACAGAGGCAGGAGAATCACTTGAACCTGGGAGGTACACAGGTTGCAGTGAGCCAAGATCACACCACTGCACTCCAGTCTGGGTGACATAACAAGACTCTGTCTCAATAATAATAATATTATAATAATTGTATTGAACAGACACATACACTTCAACTGTTTCTTCTGCACAGCAACTATGTTTCCATTAGGTGAACCTATCATATACTTCTGATTTCAAATTTCATTCATAGAGAACTTACGATAACATTACAACAGTCAATATGACAGTTCTGTCCTTAAGGTGCTCACTGCCTAGTAGTATAACGACAGTATTTAATAAAATGTCCACATGTATTCTAAACCTAGATGTCTGTTTTGCATTCCTGTTAGAAAGGTCACAATTTAAGAAGCAAGCAAGCAGCACTTAAGAGCCCAATGCCTCACATAGCTGGGCTTAACTAAAATAATAGCTCAGGCGTGGTGGCTCACGCCTGTAACCCCAGCACTTTGGGAGGCCGAGATGGGTGGGTCACTTGAGGCCATGAGTTTGAGACCAGCCTAGCCAATATAGCAAAACCCCATCTCTACTACAACTACAAAAATTAGCTGGGTGTGGTGGTGCACACCTGTGAGCCCAGCTACTTGGGAGGCTAAGGCACAAGAATCACTTGAACAGGGAGGCAGAGGGTGCAGTGAGCTGAGATCATGCCACTGCATTCCAGCCTGCACAACAAAGTGAGACCCTGTCTCAAAAATAATAATAATAATAATAATAATAATAATAATAATTATTATTATTATTATTAAAGAAAAAGAGCCCAACAACCAAGCAATGTATATGCTTTTAAACAATTACCATACTGTGGGGGAAGAGCTGGGGCAAAAAAAGTGGTAAATAACTACCAGAATCAGCACTATCCCTGAAGGATTCAGAAACAGGTGAAAGGAAAATGGATTTAAATTTGTACTCCGCTTGGTAGTAGCAGTATATTCACCTAAGGGATTTAAACTCAAGAGTTTTTTTGAATATTAAATTGTCTTTTGAATATTCAAATATAGGGAATGGTTGCCAGAGGCCAAGGAAGAGGGGAACAAGAAGTTAGTGTTTAAGGGGTACATTTCAGTTAGGGAAGATAAAAGTTCTGGATGGTGACAGTCCCAAAACAATGTGAACGTACTTAATGTCACAGAACTACATGCTTAAAAATGGTTAAAATGCTAATTTTATAATATGTATATTTTACCGCAATATGAATAAGGAAAATTCTATTAGACTGAAAATCTTAAGTCACATACACTGCAGATCAAACATTATTTGACCTTTCTAAACTATCAAATGCAACAACAAAACTATACTACCATATACAGAATGAAATTTCAGTGTGAAAAGCGAGATGGGGCCGGGCGCGGTGGCTCAAGCCTGTAATCCAGCACTTTGGGAGGCCGAGGCGGGCGGATCACGAGGTCAGGAGATCGAGACCATCCTGGCTAACCTGGTGAAACCCCGTCTCTACTAAAAAATACAAAAAACTAGCCAGGTGAGGTGGTGGGCGCCTGTAGTCCCAGCTACTCGGGAGGCTGAGGCAGGAGAATGGCGTAAACCCGGGAGGCAGAGCTTGCAGTGAGCTGAGATCTGGCCACTGCACTCCAGCATGGGCGACAGAGCGAGACTCCGTCTCAAAAAGAAAAAAAAAGAAAAGAAAAGCGACATAGGTCAGGGTAATAACCAAAGCTTCACCACTATGAGATCTGTGCACTTAGCAAATTTATTAATAAACTCTAAAAAATTTGCCTAACTTTCCAAAAAAAACGTGGCTTTGGTGGTACTGAAAACTGAAAAAAAGACCTGGATGTCTGCAGCATGAAGGAGCAGCATAAGATGAAACCATAGAAGACAGCAGGAGGTACACACACACAATGAAAGTTTATCAGGTCAGAGAATTTTGTATTTTAAGTGCAATGGGAAAGTCCCTTAAGGGTTTTTCAGCAGATGAATAAATAACACAACCTTTAAGAAACCGCTCTGGCACTTGTGTGGAGAATGGACTGGAGGAAGACAACAAAGGAAGCCAGAGCCTAGTTAGGAGATGATGACAGCTGCGGTGTGAGATGATGGCTAGACTAGTGTGCTGACTGAGGAAACAGAGTTCACGAACTTGGGTGTGTTCTGGAGATACAATCAGTGGTCTTATGGACAAATCAGAGGATAAAAGAGGGGGAAAAAAACATCAAGATGACTTGCAAGTTTCTCAGTTAACTAGGTTAGAATGTCTTACAAGAGATGGGAAGGACTGGCAAGAACCAGGTTTCAGAGATACAGAGAAACCAAAGTCACCAATTGAAGAGAAGCTGGCTTTTGTTTGTTTCTCCAAAAAGGATGGTGCTTTGAGGTATCACGGTTATGGTTACCTCTGAAGCTGTCTACCATTGCCATCTACTGATGCTAACTGAGGATAATGGCTTTGGGGGTAATTTCTCTAAGTCTTCAAGTAGACTCAACACACTAAAATAGCCCCAACAAGGCAAAGCATAGTGGCTCACACTTGTAAATCCCAGAACTTTGGGAGGCCAAGGCAGGAGGATCACTTGAGGCCAGGAGTTTGAGAACAGTCTAAGCAACATAGATAGACCCTGTCTCTATTTTTTAAAAAAAATTAAACAAGAAGAAGCTGAAGAAATGGTAAGCATAAAATCAAACAGAATCTCATACACATATTTAGGTGATGTCATCTACAACCTCCCCCACCACATATATTTGTGGAAAAACAATCTCCTTTCCAAAGTTAGTTCTACTAACTTCTACAGGTAGTAGAGTACCATCACACCCAGTCACGTAAACTAGAAATCTTGTCAGTATCTTTGATTTACACACTCTCCTATCTATTCAGTTATCAAAATGTGTTGCTTTGAGTCAGGCACAGTGGCTCACACCTGTAATTACAACACTTTGGAAGGCCAAGGCAGGAGGATCGCTTGAGCCCAGAAGTTCAAGACCAGCCTGGGCAACAAAGCAAGACCCCATCTTTACTTTAAAAAAAAAAAAGGCCGGGCACAGTGGCTCACACCTATAATCCCAGCACTTTGGAAAGCTGAGGCGGGAGGATCACGAGGTCAGGAGATCGAGACCATCCTGGCTAACACGGTGAAACCCCGTCTCTACTAAAAATACAAAAAATTAGCTGGGCGTGGTAGTGGGCACCTGTAGTCTCAGCTACTTGGGAGGCTGAGGTAGGAGAATGGCATAAATCTGGGAGGCAGAGCTTGCAGTGAGCCAAGATGGTGCCACTGTATTCCAGCCTGGGCAACAGTGCGGGACTCCGTCTCAAAAAAACGCTGGGCATGGTGTCATGTGTCTGTATTACCAGCCACTCAGGAGGCTGAGGCAGGAGGACCCCTGAAACCAAGGAGTTTGAGGTTGCAGTGATCACACTACTCCACTCTAGCCTGGACAAGAGAGCAAGCCCATTTCCAAGTTAAAAAAAAAAAAAGAGAGTACGGCCGGGCGCGGTGGCTCAAGCCTGTAATCCCAGCACTTTGGGAGGCCGAGACGGGCGGATCACGAGGTCAGGAGATCGAGACCATCCTGGCTAACACGGTGAAACCCCGTCTCTACTAAAACATACACAAAAAACTAGCCGGGCGAGGTGGCGGGCGCCTGTCGTCCCAGCTACTCGGGAGGCTGAGGCAGGAGAATGGCGTAAACCCGGAGGCGGAGCTTGCAGTGAGCTGAGATCCGGCCACTGCACTCCAGTCCGGGCGACAGAGCGAGACTCCGCCTCAAAAAAAAAAAAAAAAAAAAAAGAGAGAGAGAGAGAAAGAAAACAGGGAGGACAGAAAGAGGGAGGGAAGGGAGGGAAGGGAGGGAAGGGAGGGAAGGAAGGGGAGGGAAGGAAGGGAAAGGGGGAGGGAGAAAGGAACTGCTTTAGCAGGGCGTGGTGGCTCACTCCTGTAATCCCAGCACTTTGGGAGGCTGAGGTGGGCGGACCACCTGAGGTCAGGAGCTCGAGACCAGCCTGATCAACATGGAGACACCCCGTATCTACTAAAAATACAAAATTAGCTGGGCATAGTGGCACATGCCTGTAATCCCAGCTACTTGGGAGGCTGAGGCAGGACTGCCTGAGCCCAGGAGTTGAGAGACCAGCATGAGTAACATGGCAAGACCCATCTCTACAAAAAAATACAAAACTTAGCCAGGTGTGTGGTGGCTTATGCCTGTGATCCCAGTTACTCAGGAGACTGAGGTGGGAGAATCACTTGAGCCCAGGAGGTCAACGCTGCAATGAGCCGTGATGGTGCCACTGCACTCCAGCCTAGGCAACAAGAGCAAAACTCCATCTCAAAACAAAACAAAACAATCTGCTGCTTTGTAACTAAGTCAGAGGCTCACTTTTTGAACTATTCATGACCAGAATTCTGTACCCAGTGGAGATTCAGAGTTAATATTCTAGGTTGAGACCTGACAAAAACTTCTTTAAAAAGAGTGCCCCCAGATGATTCTGATGTGCACTCCTGCTTAAGAGCCACTATTCATGAACTCAAAAATCTTTCCTTCATTATTCTTAATGTTACTGTCCTCATTATCTCTTGCCTAGACTACTAAAATAGCCTCCCTGTATCTCCAGCCTTCCCCATTCTGACCTATTTTCGTCATCACTATCAGAATTCCCTAACTCAAATATTTTTTGCTATTAAAAAAAATGTGGGCCAGGCGCAGTGGGCTCACGTCTGTAATCCCAGCACTTTGGGAGGCTGAGGCAGGACTGCCTGAGCCCAGGAGTTTGAGAGACCAGCCTGGGCAACATGGCAAGACCCGTCTCTACAAAAAAATACAAAACTTAGCCAGGTGCATGGTGGCTCGTGCCTGTGATCCGTTATTCAGGAGGATGAGGTGGGAAAATCACTTGAGCCCAGGAGATCGACGCTGCAGCGAGCCGTGATGGTGCCACTGCACTCCAGCCTGGGTGACAGAGCGAGACCCTGTCTTCCCCTCATCAAAAAAAGTGACAACTGGTAAATTCTGAATCAGATCTTACATACTATTGTATCCATTTCCTAATTCTGATAATCATACTGAGGTTATATAAGAGAACATCCTTGATGTTATAAAACAAATATTATTTAGGAGTAAAGGGGCATCATGTCTGCAATATACCCTCCAACAGTTTATACGAAAATGTGTGTACACAGAGTGAAAGAATAATACACCTGTGATAAAATGTTAACATTTGTGTCAAAACAGAAATTTTTTTGCTTTGAGATGGAGTCTGGCTCTGTCGCCCGGCTCTGTCGCCCAGGCTGAAATGAAATGGTGTGATCTCAGCTCACTGCAACCTCTGCCTCCTGGGTTTAAGCAATTCTCCTCAGCCTCCCGAGTAGCTGGGACTATAGGTGGGAGCCACCACACCCAGCTAATTTCTGTATTTTTAGTAGAGACGGGGTTTCACCACTTTGGCCAGGATGGTTTTGATCTCCTGACCTCATGATCCACCTGCCTCAGCCTCCCAAAGTGCTGGGATTACAGGTGTGAGCCACTGCGCCCAGTCAAAACAGGACCTTTTAAAAAATCCAATAGCCAAGACACTTCATTCTGAGTTGTACTTTTCTTAACACTCTACTTAAGGAAGGTGTTAAATCATTTACACACACCATTTACACACAAATACTACACAGTCCCAAATAATCGACTTACTGGCATATATGTAACACTATCCTTTTTTTCTGGAAGAACAACAAAAATTTCTGGATGAGAGAATATGACAAGGCAATTTCCTTTCAGAGGCCAAAGTTGTAGAGCATCGGTTAAGGGATGCAGCTTTGAATTCTTTTCATTAAAATGAGTAAGACAATAAAAGACAAAGCACACCCTTCCCAAGTCAGTATAAAAGCATTACTACGAGATAATTCACAAATAGCAACAAAGTAAATGGTATACTTAACTCAGAAAGGTATGAAAAGCCAGATAATCTGAATAATAGTAAGTAATGACTCTCTAAGTAAAACAGCCAAAACAAGCAACCCACCTAGACTACTCTGGTTGGTTCCAGGGGTGTTGTGATTTTGGACTGTCAGAAATATGACTGCTGGGCACACCTGTAATCCTAGCACTTTGGGACACCAAGGCAGGATCACTTGAGCTCAGGAGTTTGAGACTAGCCTGAGCAACATGGCAAAACCCCCTCTCTACAAAAAATATAAAAATTAGCTGAGTGTGGTGGCATGCACCTGTGGTCCCAGCAATTTGCGGGGCAAAGTAGGAGGACTGCTTGAGCTTGGGAGGTGGAGGTTGCAGTGAGCTGAGATCATGCCACTGCACTCCAGCCTGGGTAACAGAGAGAGACTCCCATCTCAAAAATAAAATAAAATAAAAAAACAACAGCACTAATCTAGAGCAGTGAGGATACTGACCCCTTGGAAGTCTGTGGAGAGTTCTGGACTCACAGTGAATTCATGGACTCTTTGAAGCTGTTCTCTGGAATTCAGGCAGACACTCCTGGCTCAGGGTAACACGTAAGTATTTTTAAGCATATCTTTTTTTTTTTTTTTTTTGAGATGGAGTCTCACTCTGTCATCAAGCTGGAGTGCAGTGATGCAATCTCGGCTCACTGCAACCTCTGCCTCCTGGGTTCGAGCGATTCTTCCTGCCGCAGCCTCACAAGTGGCTGGGACTACAAGCATGCGCCACCATGCCCGACTAATTTTTGCATTTTTAGTATAGATGGGGTTTCCCGTTGGCCAGGATGGTCTCAATCTATTGACCTCGTGATCTGCCTGCCTCGGCAACCCAAAGTGCTGGGATTACAGGCGTGAGCTACCACGCTGGGCCAAGCATAGCTTTTAGAGTCTAGAAATTACCCTTGACCATGAACTCAATTAGATGGTTGTAGGTATGACTTAACATTTGTGCCAAGAACCAAAATAGGAAAAACAGTGTCGTCATTAGCCAGTATTCTAACAAATTGCTCACTATAATTAATTGTCAAATCAACATTAGGTTTTACCTCTCTAGCACTTGTGTTCTACAATGTATTTAAACAAGTAGAATTCAAAATACCTTGTTTAAAAATAAAAACCAAAAGCCTTATCAACGACAGGAAGGGAGGTGCTAAAACACTTCAAAATAATTTTAGAGAATGCAGGATTTGTATGAATGGCACTAAAATGTGTTAATTGATACATGAAAACAATTATTTTAAATATAAGTATGAGCCTTGAGAAAAAGACTACATTCGGAAATACAATCTAGAATAAAAGAAAAATGACCAACTCAACTCACCAGCAATTTCTACAATATCACCAGGAACTATGTCTTTAGCTTTAATCCGCTGTACACTCTTTCTGTCCTGTCGATACACTTTGCCCATTTCAGGCTCATATTCCTTAAGGGCTTCGATGGCATTTTCAGCATTTCTTTCCTGTATAAAAGAAAACAGAATAGTAGTAAAGACCTGCCTGACACTGCAATTATTTCTAACCCAAGGAATAAAATTTTAGAGGTCTCATCTTTAAAAAAAATTTTAAAAAAAATTAAAAAAAAAAAAGCAGCCCACTAGTAACATTTGCACTAAACAATTCACATCTACGGCAACAGACACAAGGACACTTATTATTTTGTATTAAAACCGAAACGTAAGTACATTCAATTAAGGTAAGGGGATAAAACAACGAAGAAAAGCAATTATAGACTCTGCCGTCCCTAAGACTGTAAAACACAGCTTTCACCTTTAGCCAAATCCCCCTGCCATTTAAAATGAATTCTGTCTCATGAGAAGCAGTACAGCCTAACAGTCTGGGCTCAGGAGGCTGAGGCAGAAGAATCGCTTGAATCCGAGAGGCAGAGGCTGCAGTGAGACGAGATCCTACCACTGCACTCCAGCCTGGGCAACAGAGCAAGACTGTCAAAAACAAAAAAAAACAAAAAACAAAAAACCACCCAACTCTGGGCTAAGCTGCCTGGGTTCAATACAGGCTCTTAGCAGTTACATCACTGTATAGAGGTTACACAACACACAAGTTTACTTTCTATAAAATGACAACACTAACAGTTCCTACCTCAAGGTTTGTGAGGATAAGAAGTCATATGTAACATGCTTAGATTGTGTTTGGGCACACAGTAAATGCCATGAGTGATGAATCTCTCTCACAAATTCTAAGAACTATCCCTCCAGTTGTAAAGACCAATAAATGGCTGAACTCTCATCAGAGCACTGCCAGTCACAAGCTATGTATTTCTCATGACATCATATATGAACTATCAACCATTAGTAGTCACCGTAATTTTCTTCCCGATTTCAAAATGGAAGTTGTAGAATCAAACCAGCCTAAAGAAAATCAAACGACACAAAGATGAAAGCTGGTAACACGTGTACCTCGGTTTTGATGTATATGCTCCTGAAAAAGTATTAAAAAATCTTAAATTTGGGAAATTCATGATAAAGTTAATTTCAATCTCAAATCAGACATTCTTACTCTTCAAGATCATGTTGGGCAGAATTTAACTGGACTGCTCAAGGTTAAACAAATATCCCATGAGCACTGTATTTTGCATATGCTTAAATTATGAGCTGAGCACAGTAGCTCATGCCTATAATCCCAGCACTTTTGAAAGGCAGAGGTAAGAGGATCGCTTGAGCCCAAGAGTTCCAGACCAGTCTGGGCTGAACGTAAGGAGACAGTGCCTTTACGAAAAATGCAAAAATTATCCTGACGTGGTGCCATGCACCTGTAGTCCCAGCTGCTCAGGAGGCTGAGGTGGGAGGAGGATCTCTAAGCCTGAGACAGAGATTTCAGTGAGCTGCGATCATGACACTGCACTCCAGCCTTGGCAAGAGTGAAGCTGTCTTGGGGGGGAAAAAAAGATAAATTATCTCTGAATCTGAGGACAAAGATGACAATTACAATCAACGAAAAGGCCGGGCATGGTGACTCACGCCTGGCACTTTGGGAGGCTGCGGTGGGAGGATCGCCTGAGGATGGAAGTGCGAGACCAGCCTGGCCAACATGGTGAAACCCTGTCTCTACTAAAAATACAAAAAATTAACCAGGCGTGGTGGTGCGCGCCTTTAATCCCAGCTACGTGGGAACACCTCTTGAGTCCAGGAGGCGGAGGCTGCAGTGAGCAGAGATCGTGCCACTGCACTCCAGCCTGGATGACAGAGCGAGATTCCGTCTTAAAAAGAAGAAGAAAGAAAGCCTTCCTTGATGACACTGGTCAGAAAAAAAATAATATGCCCTCCATACTACCTTATACTGTCATAATTTTCCTTACTTTCAGAAGGCCAGAACCCTCTATTGCTGCTCATACCATTCAGTATACTAAAGACTTAAGAATGTTCTTTTTCTAAAAACTCAAATCTTTACTTTCTGAGACAGAGTCTAGCTCTGTCGCCCAGGCTGGAGTGCAGTGGCACGATCTCGGCTCACAGCAAACTCCGCCCCCTAGGTTCAAGCCCTGCTTCAGCCTCGCAAGTAGCTGGGGACGCATGCTAACACACCCAGCTAACTTTCTGTAATTTTAGTAGAGACGGGATTCGCCATGTTGGCCAGGCTGGTCTCGACCTCCTGACCTCAAGTGATCCACCCCTCAGCTTCCCAAACTGCTGATACTACAGGCATGAGCCACCATGCCCTGACCAAATATAATTTTTTTTCAGAAAAACATGAGAAGGCTGGGTGCGGTGACTCACACCTGAAATCCTGGCACTTTGGGAGGCCAAGGCGGGCGGATCACAAGGTCAAGAGATCAAGACCATCCTGGCTAACATGGTGAAACCCATCTCTACTAAAAATAAAAAAAAGGCAGGCGTGGTGGCTCACGCCTGTAATCCCAGCACTTTGGGAGGCCGAGGCAGGCGGATCACAAGATCGGGAGATCGAGACCATCCTGGCTAACACAGTGAAACCCCGTCTCTATTAAAAATACAAAAAATGGCTGGGCGCGGTGGCTGAAGTCTGTAATCCCAGCACTTTGGGAGGCCGAGACGGGCGGATCACAAGGTCAGGAGCTCGAGACCATCCTTGCTAACACGGTGAAACCCCGTCTCTACTAAAACATACACAAAAAACTAGCCAGGTGAGGTGGTGGGCGCCTGTAGTCCCAGCTACTCAGGAGGCTGAGGCAGGAGAATAGCGTAAACCCAGGAGGCGGAGCTTGCAGTGAGCTGGGATCCGGCCACTGCACTCCAGCCTGGGCGACAGAGCGAGACTCCATCTCAAACAAAAAAAAAAAAAAAAAAAATTAGCTGGGTGTGGTGGCGGGTGCCTGTAATCCCAGCTACTTGGGAGGCTGAGGCAGGAGAATGGCATGAACCCGGGAGGTAGAGCTTGCAGTGAGCCAAGATTACACCACTGCACTCCAGCCTGGGTGACAGAGCGAGACTATGTCTCAAAAAAAAAAAAAAAAAAGAGCCAAGCGTGGTGGCAGGTACCTATAATCCCAGTTACTCGGGAAGCTGAGGCAGCAGAATTGCTCAAACCCAGGAGACGGAGATTGCAGTGAGCCAGTATCACACCACTGCACTCCAGCCTGGGCAACAGAGGGACACTCCATCTCAAAAACAAACAAACAAAAAAAAAACAAAAAAAAAGAGAAGAATATAGCACAATTACAAATTTCTAAGTAGGCCCTCTTTCTATGAGCCTACCACATAAAGATCATTAACATTTATTAGTAAAGATTAGAAGTTTACAATTTCAACAAGACTAAGTATGTTTCTAAGATGTGTCGGGCATGGTGGCTCACGCATGTAATCCCAGCACTCTGGGAGGCCAAGGCGGGGGGAATAATCAACTGAGGTCAGGAGTTTGAGACCAGTCTGACCAATACAGTGAAATCCCGTCTCTATTAAAAATACAAAAATTAGCTGGGCATGGTGGCACGCGCCTATAATCCCAGCTACTCAGGAGGGTGAGACTGGAGAATCACTTGAACCCAGGAGGTGACAGCCTGGGCAATAAGAGTGAAAATCGGTCAAAAAAAAAAGGCCAGGCCTGGTGGCTTACGCCTGTAATCCCAACACTTTGGGAGGCCAAGGTGGGTGGATCATCTGGTCAGGGGTTCGAGACTAGCCTAACCAACATGGTGAAACTACTTAAAATACAAAAATTAGCTGGCGTGGTGTCGGGCGCCTGTAATTCCAGCTATTCAGGAGGCTGAGGCAGAATTGTTTGAGCCCGGGAGGCAGAGGTTGCAGTGAGCCGAGATCGTGCCACTGCACTCCTGCCTGGGCAACAGACTCCGTCTCAAAACAAAACAAAGTGTCTACTTCAGTCCTCAAAGGGGTGATTACATCCATCAAATACCTAAAAGATCAACACTTAACATGAATTTTCAGTCTCAGAGTCTGTAGTAAGCACTGAAGGGGAAACAATTTTTATAGCTAAACCTACCAAAAAACCCAAGGAGAATAAAAATGACATGGAACTTTTAAAGTTTGTCACAGGAAGCAACTGGGAGACATAAAGATAGATACTGGTTCTCACATTCTCATTTCCTTAAGCAGCTTCTCTCACCCACTTTAATTCCTTGCTACCATAAAGAATGAACAATTTTTTTATGAGACACGGCGTTGCTCTGTTGCCCAGACTGGAGTGCGGCGGTATGATCACGGCTCACTGTAGCCTTGACCTCCTGGGTTCAAGCAAACCCTCCCACCTCAGCCTCCTGAGTAGCGGAGACTACAGGCCGGTGCCACCACACTTGGCGAAGAATGAGCAATCTTAACTGAGAAGTTTATATACATAAGGTCAAACATTTGCAATTAATTAAATTAATGGGCTGGGCATGGTGGCTCACGCCTGCAATCCCACCACTTTGGGAGGCTGAGGAGGGCGGATCACTTGAAGTCAGGAGCTCAAGACTAGCCTGGCCAACATGGTGAAACCCTGTCTCCACCAAAAAATACAAAAATGAGCTGGGCGTGGTGGTGCATGCCTGTAGTCCCTGCTACTTGGGAGGCTGAGGCACAAGAACCACTTGAACCCAGGAAGCAGAGGTTGCAGTGAGCCTAGACCACACCATTGCATTCTAGCCTGGGCAACAGGGTGAGACTGTGTCAGAAAATATTAATTAATTAATGGAATAAAGGGAAAATACATGTAAACTTCCCGCAGACATATTTTTACTAAACACATCAGGAAAAACAGAAAGATTAATACAGCCCTAATCACTTATATAACTTATTGAAATTTTGCAGTACAGGAATTTTTGCTTACCTGCCATACACCCACAATTGCATTGGCTACTAATATGAGTAAAATTACAAAAGGTTCTACAAAGGCTGTAATTGTTTCTTCACCTTCTTCAAACCAAGCCAAAACCTAGAAGAGAAATGGCACATTAGAATTTGTGTCTTTTTAGGCTTAATGTCACTTTTTTAAAAAGTGGCTAGCACTGGCCGAGCATGGTGGCTCAGGCCTGTAATCCCAGAACCTTGGGAGGCCAAGGCAGGCAGATCACCTGAGGTCAAGAGTTTCAGACCAACCTGCCCAAGATAGCGAAATCCCATCTCTACTAAAATACAAAAAATTAGCTGGGCATGGTGGTGGGTGCCTGTAATCCCAGCTACTGAGGAGACTGAGGCAAGAGAATCACTTGAACCTGGGGAGGCGGAGGTTGCAGTAAGCCGAAGTCACCCAATGCAGCCCCGGCTGGGCAAAAAAAGAGAAAAACAAAAAAAAAAAAAAAAAAAACCAACAAAAAAAACCAACAAAAAAAAAGTGGCTAGCACTAAAGGGATTATGATAGACAAAATCTCTTTTCTTTCTCTAGAAACAAATGGTAGCAAAATGCAATTATATAAACAACCGGCTATATCTTGTTCATAACAATTATTGGAAGTCAAGACTATACTTCAGCTGGGCACAGTGGCTCACACCTGTAATCCCAACACTCTGGGAGGCTGAGGAGGGCGATCACCTGAGGTCAGGAGTTCCAGACCAGCCTGGCCAACATGGCAAAACCCCTTCTCTACTAAAAACACAAAAAAATTACCTGGGCATGGAGGTGCATGTCAGTAATCCCAGCTACTGGGGTGGCTGAGGCAAGAGAATCACTTGTACCCAGGAGGCAGAGGTGGCAGTGAGCCGAGATCGTGCCATTGCACTCCAGCCTGGGTGACAGAGCAAGACTCGGTCTCAAAAAACAACAGAAAAAAACCGGGTGCGGTGGTTCACCCCCGTAATCCCAGCACTTTGGGAGGCCAAGGCAAGGGGATCCACCTGAGGTAGGGAGCTAGAGACCAGCCTGATCAACATGAAGAAACCCTATCAATACTAAAATTACTAAATTAGCGGGGTATGGTGGCGCATGCCTATAATTGCAGTTACTCAGGAGGCTGAGGCAGGAGAATCACTTGAACCCAGGAGGCAGAGGTTGCGGTGAGCTGAGATCGCACCATTGCACTCCACCCTGGGCAACAAGAGCAAAACTCAAAAAAACAAACAAACAAAAAACTATACTTCTTGGCTGGGCGTGGTGGCTCAAGTCTGTAATCCCAACACTTTGGGAGGCCGAGGCAAGTAGTTCACCTGAGGTCAGGAGTTCAAGACCAGCCTGGGCAACAAGGTGAAACCACCTCTACTAGAAACACAAAAAATTAGCCAGGTGTGGTGGTGCACACCTGTAGGCCTATCTAGTTGGGAAGTTGAGGCAGGAGAATCACTTGAACCTGGGAGGCAAAGGTTGCAGCGAGCTGAGATCACACCACTGCACACCAGCTGGGTGTCAGAACAAGACTCAGTCTCAAAAAAACAACTACATTTCTTAAAAATACCTTATCTTCTGATGTAATAATTCCATTTTAGAATCCAAATAAAATCTTGGGAGAGGGAATAAATTTCATTCATTTTATATATATCTGTTTAGAAAAAATAAAACTTCAATTCTTGATTAAAGTAAAAGGTGATCATCTAAGTCACGTTCATTTGGTTATTATTCATATCAAGTAATATCCATGTGACATAAATTCACAGTATAAACAACTTGATCACTGACTTAAATTTTAGAGCATATATAAACTGTTAATTCTAGGCCGGGAACAGTGGCTCATGTCTGTAATCCCAGCACTTTGGGAAGCCAAGGCAGGAGGATCGTTTCATGCCAGGAGCTTGAGACCAGCCTGGGCAACATAGCGAGACCCTCATCTCGATAAAAGAAACAAAAAACCAGTTAATTCCCTATTTCTTTTTAGTGGTACTACTGAAGGCTGTTTCAGAACCACAAAGTTGTTGGGAGATCCAAAGTGTATTTTGTAGATTATCTTCCATAAGACATCTATACAGCAACACAGCACTTCAGAGATAACTTAAGTCCAAAAATGTAACTGGTCACAGAGCACTGCCCCAAGAAAAAGGGGCAGAGGATTAAACTTTTAGCTCATACAACTATAACCTTGTTAAGATTTAAAAACCACAGAGTAAGAGTCACATTGCACTTCTCAATCCAACAACTATAAACGTGGTAAAAAGAGAGAACCCACCACAGTGAATACTAAAAATAATGAATATGGTAAAGAGTGGTCTATGTGGTTAAAAATTTTAAAACCTCTTTTTGTGGAAATTTACCAATCCAGACACAGTGTTAACCATATCTAATGATTTAATCTTGGAGGTCGAATTTTTTTTTAATTAAAAAAAATTGCTTAAAATGTTTGCATATTTCACAGTAACATTTTCTTTAAAAGATCTACTCAGTAAATCATGAAAGCACTCCTCCAAATGATTTATGGTAATAATGAATCCAAATGACTCATTAGAAGAAGGTAACCATGAATAAGAAATATCTGAGCAGGACAAAAAAACAAAAACAGAAACAGGAGGCACCAGGACCAACCAAGTCCTGACAGATGCCAATCACCACCAACATCCAGTAAGCTAGGGCAAGCAGAAAAACAGAATGAGTATGATAAATGTTACTGTATGCTCTCAACAGGGTGTTCTAGTGTTAAGGCCAGGAATAATGCCAGAATGAAAACTTCTCTAGGAAGTTATAAATTTTGATAGATGCAGGATCACAGCTGCTCTGATACTAGACTTTCAAACATTTGCCAAGGAGAGCATATCAGAAATAAGAAACTTTAATTCGCTCTTGGGGGAGAAAAATCACTCAACTTGAAGAGTAACTATGACCTTTCCAAAAGGTCAGTGAGGCATTAGCAACTGTAAGATAAGCTTCACACCTTGTTAAAGTGGGTATGAATTTCCCTCTTGGCAGTAAAGCCTGGGGAACAAACTTAAAGCAACATCCCCTGTCAGCTAGAGCAAAAGGAAAGACAATGGCAAGCAGTGATGGGACTGTCAGAGCTAATCTCTACTTTAAAATATTACAGCCCAAAATGAAGAACAAGTGTATCAGATTATGTTGGGCAGTCCTTCACAGTTCTGTTCTATTGGTAAGAAAACCTCTTGCCTTGAATAAGGAGAAAGAGGACTGCTGACAAAAGAATCCACGAGACTGGGAGGGAGATGGGATAAGAGAAAGGGGAGGAAAACTGGATGAGTGACATTACTGAAATGCAAGATCCCTTATTGCAGTATTATAGCACTGGAGTAATGTGAGTTCATAATTATGGTTTGCCAGAAGTTATACAAAGTATATTTATACAAGGAACTGGGAAAATGTTTCTAAAAATCTTGACAATCGGTTAAATATAAAGAATTATCTGTTTCAAGCCAAGCGCGGTGGCTCACACCTGTAATCACAGCACTTTGAGAGGCTGAGGTGGGCAGATTACCTGAGGTCAGGAGTTCAAGACCAGGCTGACCAACAGGGCAAAACCCCATCCCTACTAAAACACAAAAAATTAGCGAGGTGTGGTGGCGGACGCCTGTAATCCCAGCTACTGGGGAAGCTGAGACAGGAGAATCGCTTGAACCTGGGAGGCAGAGGTTACTGAGGGCCGAGATCATGCCATTTCTCTCCAGCCTGGCTGACAAGAGCAAAACTCCATCTCAAAGGGGGGGAAAAAAAAAGAATTATCTGTTTCATCTGGGTGAGGTGGCTCATGCCTATAATCCCAATGCTTTGGGAAAATCTTTAGAGGCCAGGAATTGGAGACTAGCTTGAGTGACATAGCGAGACCCTATCTCTACAAAAAAAAATTTTTTTAATTAGTTGGACATGGCAGGGCAGACCTGTAAGTCCTCACTACTCGGGAAGATTGCTTGAAACCAGGAGTTTGCGGTTATAATGGGCTATGATCATGCCACTACATTCCAGCCTAGGTGACAGAGTAAGACTTCGTCTCAGAAAAAAAAAAAAAAAGGCAAAGCATGATGGCTCACACTTATAGTCCCAGCTATTTGGGTGGCTCAAGAATCAGGCTTCAGCCCATGTGTCTGAGGTTGCAGTGAGCTTTAATCACACCACCGCATTCCCCTGCTGGGTGACAGAAGACCCTATTTCCAGGAAAATAGAAAGTTTTAAGCAATATGTAAAAAGGATTATCTGGGCTGGGTGAGGTGGCTCATGTCTGTAATCCCAGCACTTTGGGAAGCTAAGGCAGGCAGATCATCTAAGGCCAAGAGTTGGAGACCAGCCAGGTCAACATGGAGAAACCCCGTCTCTACTAAAAATACAAAAAATTACCCGGGCGTGGTGGCGCATGCCTGTAATCCCAGCTACTCAGGAGGCTGAGGCAGGAGAATCACTTGAACCTGAGAGGTAGAGGTTGCAGTGAGCTGAGATTGCACCACTGCACTCCAATCTGGGTGACAGAGCGGGACTCCGTCTCAAAAAAAAAGACAGCAAAAAGGTAACAAGCTTCATGAACAGCAGCAAAGAAAAGTGAAACAGAAGACCACTGCCCCATAGTTTTAGACATAAACAGTATTCCTTCTTCCCTTTGCTTTGTGCTAAATACAATAATACCTGTCTTCTGGGACTTATATCAATCAAGTTCAATGCTTCAAATATGCCAGTATTATTCAAGGTAACCACTTGCTAATGAACACTCAACTACATTAAACTGCTTAAAATAGAGTAGGGATAGAGTATCTTCCAATTATTATCCACAAGATTAATCTCTGTACAGCACTGAAATACTGTACAACACTCTGTACTGCATTATACTTCTGATAACTATAATAAGGCAATTTTTTTTTTTTGAGATGGAGTCTCACTTTGTTGCTCAGGTTGGAGTGCAGTGGCGCAATCTCGGCTCACTGCAACCTCCGCCTCTTGGGTTCAAGTGATTCTCCTGCCTCAGCCTCCTGCGTAGCTGGGACTACAGGGACCCGCCACCACGCCCGGCTAATTTTTGTATTTTTAGTACACGCAGGGTTTCAGCATGTTGGCCAGGCTGGTCTTGAACTCCTGACCTCAAATGATCCACCTACCTCAGCCTTCCAAAGCGCTGGAATTACAGGCATGAGCCACTGCACCCGGCCAAATAAAGCAAAATTTAATCCAAGGTAAAAAGCACATTCTGCTGTAAACTGGAAGACAGTCATGATGTTGTGACTCAGATATCTATACACTGTGATAACAGGAAGAGCTCTTAGTATCATAAAAAGAAAATGAAAGAAAAAAGTGCTTAAACAAATCATAAGCACATTTTGCTCCTAGTATTCTCAGAAACTTGTACTGTGCCTTTGGGCCCTCAAACAATTGCTCAATAAATGAAGAAATTTACATCAAGTTGTTTTTTTTAAAAAAAGAGGAAATGGAATTAAACATTTCAAAAAAGATACAAAGAATTACCAATAAATGTTACGATAATTTCCGGGGGGGAAACAATTCTTTCAGTCATTAATAAAATGCGAAAAAAAAATCATGAATTAGAACTCATTCTCTTCTGATCCAGATATAAAGCTATGTAAAAACATTCAATGTTTACAGGCATGAGAAAACAATCTTTTAACAAAGTACTTAAAATACTTTAAGTATTAAATCCGCCTTTCAAACCATTATTTTAAGAAAAGCTCTAAATAAACTAGTTAAACCAATCAGTAATTTGCCCTTCTTATCCTATTTTTAAAATCAAAAATCTAAAGACAGAAGAAGGGCCGGGCGCGGTGGCTCAAGCCTGTAATCCCAGCACTTTGGGAGGCCGAGACGGGCGGATCACGAGGTCAGGAGATCGAGACCATCCTGGCTAACACGGTGAAACCCCGTCTCTACTAAAATACAAAAAAAAATTAGCCGGGCGTGTTGGCGGGCGCCTGTAGTCCCAGCTACTCGGGAGGCTGAGGCAGGAGAATGGCGTGAACCCGGGAGGCAGAGCTTGCAGTGAGCTGAGATCAGGCCACTGCACTCCAGCCTGGGCGACAGAGCGAGACTCCGTCTCAAAAAAAAAAAAAAAAAAAAAAATAAAGACAGAAGAAAATTAAAATCACTACAAATCCAGTATCAAATACTTTTGAGTATTTTCTTCTGAGAAATCACAGTAAAAAGGTCTCATACATTTTCAGAAAATTCTACTGAAACAAACTCACCCAAATATTTGTGACATCAAAAGCACTAACTTAGGCCAGGCGCAGTGGCTCATGCCTGTTATCCCAGCACTTTGGGAGGCTGAGGGGGGCAGATCACCCGAGGTCAGGAGTTCGAGACCAGCCTGGCCAACAAGGGGAAACCCTGTCTCTACTAAAAATACAAATTACCCAGGCATGGTGGTGGACACCTGTAATCCCAGCTACTCAGGAGGCTGAGGCAAGAGATTCGCTTCAACCCGGGAGGTGGAGGTTGCAGTGAGCCGAGATCGCGCCACTGTGCTCCAGCTCGGGCAACAAGAGTGAGACTCTGTCTACGTATTAAAAAAAAAAAAAAAGGCACTAACTCTAAAAAATAAGGTGTACTTTTCAAGGGGGTCTAGTAGGAAGAAAAAAGACACACACATGCAAATGGTCAAATGTAACATAAAGGCTGAGAAGTGCCATAGCCTAGAAAGTTTATTAGCATTTTAGGGTCAATCTAAGCAGCTGACATGAGAAATGGAGGTGGAAGGTAGAGAAACCTATGCAAGTTATTACCATATTCATTATGACTTTATGATTTAGACAGATGGGAGTGAGACCAACATGGCCCTAATGCCTACCTCCTTCAGGTCTTTTCGCTAATGTCGCCTTCAAGGACTTCCCTGACCATCCAATTTGAAAACTGTACCCCCTTTCACATGCTCTGATAATCCGAACCCCCTTGTTTTATTTTTCTCAACAGTATTATCCTCCAAGTAGGGCTCCCTCTCCGTTTTATTCACTACTGTACCCCCAGTGTCTGTGACAGGTGCTCAATAAATATCTTAACAAAGCAGCAAGAGAGAAAAGGGGAGGCTTTCCAGTCAAGCAACCATATGATGTGTTACATTTAGAGCAAAGTTGGTAATCAAGAAGAGAATGAAAAGATAAAGTGAATGATGGCGGGGGGTCTTGAATGTCAAATTAAGCAATTTCTAATGTTCCTATACACTGGGAGATGAAGCTTACTTCTTTCAATCCAAGTGACCGTTTCAAAAAAACACTTTGGCCAATATTACAAATTAAACTAGATCCCTACAGGTCACAAGCATAAAACATTAATGCAGCTTCCTATTTTATGCCATAGCAAAATATTAACTATAGTTAACAATTTACTACTTAGATATTTGAAATAAATCACTAATATTCTTTCTAATATGAGCATGACTTGATGATGCATGATGTATATAAGAATCACCTAACACTTCTCCAAAAAAACCTGAATAGTCTACCATGTTTTTTCTGTTACATCAATAGGAATAAACAAACTGATACAAAAAAAGAGTCAGTGCTCTTTCTTTTCTTTTAAAAGACAGACTGGAGGAATGAAACACTAAAGACAATGTAGCGGCAGTACCCAACCCCACATGAAGAAAATCAACACAACAGGTCTTATATCTGCAATTCCTTGATCAAACAAACCAAAGCAAATTAATTCTATAGAAGTACTCCCGAAACACTTATTCTTTTGCTATTTACCAACTCATAAAATAAAAATGTAACATAGTTCATTTCCTGAGCAGTGACTCCACAGTTACCAAAAAGGAACTCAAATTTCAACTCCAAAATATAGCTCTATAATGCTCCAAAAAGCCAAGGTCCTACCTTATTAAAAAAATTAAAGTATTTATTTAAAAACCTGCTTGAAATGCCTACAAACTAGAAGCCTCTAATTACTTCAAAGTAAAAAACAAACAAAACCCACACACATCATTAATTTAAAATGCTAATATAAAGTCAAACTGGCCACTCAAAAGAGAGACCCAATGCAACCTCAGTAGTAACACCAGTAGCATTGTTTCCTATACTGCTTCAACTTGTAACACACAGAATTCAGTAAAACTGTATTTTGCTTCTGGCTCGTATAGGTCAGCTAATTAACTTCTAAGAAGTTCCCAATGACCTTATCGTACCCCATTATTTAACTGCCAACGCTATTTCAGAATTATGTACCCGGTTAAATACATATCTTACACTACTTCCAAATGTATCACTTATTTTGCCCCATGACAATGTACTGATAAACTACAGTTAATCAAACAGCTCTACTCATTTCCCTTAATTGGTAAAACAGCAGCCATTTTCTGGGGGAACATTTTTTAATCAAGGAGAAACATTATGTCAAAGGTACACTGTGATTGACTCATAATGCTGAATGGTTTGCTATGTAAGTCCCCATTTTAATCAATGAAAACCACAGAAAAAGTTCTTGGGGACTGAATTATTAATGGCTACACACCACTTGGCTAATATGGCATAATAAACTCTCACAGCAGGATTTACATAAAAATTATTCCAAAAATTTATTTCCTGCTGCCACTATCTACTTAAAAGATGGGTATAAATTTAATCTTTTCCTCATCTGAATTAGATAAACGCCCACTGCTTTATTTCGTTCTCAAAATAGCCCTCTATGGTATAGTTGTCACAAAGACTGAGGCTGATCCCTGGGACCTGCATATACATATATGTACAAAACCGAAACCATGAAGTTTTGTCAATTTTGCTTTAACTAGAAAGAAGTACTACACTGGGTGAATTTCATTTATTGTGGTTTTTGTAATACTGTAATTCAAGAATAAAAGGCATCTCATGCTACTAGGATTAGGAACATCTGTGTCCTATTCATGATTATTTTTAGGAAAACTACCAAGCAGTCTACTGCCCAAAGAAAAAAAATGCAACAAAAAATTAATACCGAACATTAAAAAAAAAAAGTTAAAAACCTAGAAATATACTTGCCACCCCAACACCTTTTTTCTGCTGTAGTTCTTTGCATTTCACTAGTGTCTTAGCAACCATACAGCACTCAAGTGGGTAAGCACACACAGAACAAGAAAAAACACCATGCTGGTTTTTTTCCTTTAAGATCTAAAGCCAACTGTACTAAACCTTGTTCTTCCAACCTAAGAATCACTTAAGACAGGGGTCCAATTTAGATAAATATACCACCCTAAAGGTCAGTGACCAAATTTGGTCAACAAGGGTGCCATCACAGCCGTCATCATTCTTGTCACCGTCAGGAACAACTGTCACCTTGCCATTACCAGGAAGGGAAAGCAACTGGAATATTCCTTTTGTAAGTTCTATTTACAGACTACAAAGAGTCCAACATCATCTTAGTATGATCTTACAACACGGTAACAATGGAAGAACCCAAAACACTAAAGGCTTCCCAGTGAAGAACTTCTTGATATTAAAAGCTGATAAACCACAAGAATTTATAAGACCATGCCACACTCTGGGATAACTCCTAATTGCATTATAAACGTCAGGCATCTATTTTCTGAATATCAATGGCTTCAAGTGTTTTGTTCGTAATTTTAAAATGCCCAGATAGCTTTTAAACATGGAGACACAGCTTGTAACACCCAATATGTTTTCACCCAATGGACACTATTTGTTTTCTGATTTATCTATGGAATACTTTCACCTTTCTGGGGAAAAGAAAATAAATTTTTTCATACTTACAAAAGATATACATGCTGCCAGTAATAAAATCCTAACTAGCAAGTCTTCAAACTGCTCAATCACAAGTTCCAGCAAGGTTTTTCCTGTAAGAAATAAACACATGTGTTGTAGCTGTCATCTTACCATCAGCACACCAAGAGAGGAAAAAAAAAATGTTAAGATTACCTTCTTCAGCCGGTAACTCTGTAGAATGTAGAAATTCGCCAGGCAATGTGTCAAGAGGGAGGTTAAAAAAAAAGAGAAAGACATTTTAGCACTCCGTCTTTCTAAAAAGAACTGCTACAATTCTAAGCATCAGTATCTTTAAAACACAGACCTAGCTATAGGAATATACGATTTTTTAGCAGAAGGCATACTACAAAGATATCTCAAGAAAGCATGGACTCTTTGTAATCAATGGCCTGAGGTCTAGCCCTAAGCGTGAAATCACTTAGGGCTCCTGAACCGAGGAGTGGTTTCAGCGATGTCATCACTTCTGCCAGATGTGTAACTCTGGGTAGGACAAGAACGGTCAGAGGCTTTCCAACGACCTCGACGCCTCACAAATCGGCAGGGGACGAGAAAACGTCTTGCCAGGCTCAACCCAGCTGCAGGAGCCTCGTCCCTCCCTCCACCGGGGCCGGCTGCTGCTGGAGAGAAGCCTAGGAGCCTTGCGCGCCGAGAAGGTCCAGGGCCCGAGACACGAGGAGGCCCAAGGGAGGCGAGGCGAGGCCCGCAGCCCCTTTCTTCCCCGCGGGGCCGCCGCGCCGGCCCGACCCTCCGCCCGCAGCCGTCGGCGGGCGCGGAGCCGAAGCCCACGAGGTGGAGCCCGGTCAGCCATCTTCCCTGGCTCTCCGGGCCGCGCTGGGCCCCTGCAGCCGAACGCCCGGCACCTACCGTTGGAGCCCCATCTCTCCTTGAGCTTCTTGACCTGCTCCAGGCTCAGCCCCGTACTCTCGTTGACGCCGAAGTGGCCCAGCACCTCCTCCACCGTCTTTGTGTGCGCGTTCTCCATGGCTTCGGGGGCCCGGCCGGCCTCGCCTCCCGTCCCCGCGGCCTCCTCGCCTCCGCCTCGCACTCCGGCCGCGGGCTCGTGCCACCCCGGGAGCCCAGGCGCGGACGGGCGCTCCCCTCCTCCTCCTGCGGCCGCTTCCGCCTCGCCGGGCGCTGAATCACCCCGCGCCCCCTCCCCCAGACAACCGCCCCTCGCGCGGCCCCGAGCTCCGCAGGGCGGGTGGGGGGCTCCTGACCCTCCCTCCCCTCGCAGAAGGGAGGGCCTCCCTCGCCCTCAGCCGCCCGCGGGGAGCGCAGGCCGCGGTCCCCGAGCCCCCTCCCCGTTCTCTTGAGGCGATCAGAGGCCCCGCCCGGGCCGGAGGAGGGGGCGCCCGGCCGACCTCCGAGGGCGGAACGCGGCAAGGGAGGCGAGCCGGCGGGGCCGTGCGCGGCGCGCTCGACCGGGTCCCTCAACTCCGCACGCACGACAGCGGCGGAGGAAACTGCGGCGAACGAGAAGGAGGTGGCGTCGGGGACGGCTCCGCGGCGGCTGCTCTAATAGCATTTATCGGCCGCTGCCTCCCCTCTCGCCGCCGCCGCGGCATGTGGACGCCGCTCATTGGCCGAGAGCGCCCAGCGCGGCGCGGGCGGCGCGGCCCCGCCCCCTCCCCCCGGCTCCCTCCTCCAGCGCGCCTGGCGCCCACGCTGCCGCGCAGGCCCCGCCCCCTCCCGCGCACCGCCCCTAGGAACCCGGATCGAGGCCGCGCGCGCCGCGGTCCCGGGTTTGGCGGAGGGGAAGCTGGCGTCTCTCTTCGCTGCGTGTGGTTCTCTGGCCCACCCATCTGCGGAGGCAGGGTGGGGCGCTCACAGTGGGCTCGCTGCCCCGGGGCCGGTGGGCGGATGGTTGGAAGGCGAGGCCGAGGAGCTTGGAGCGCGGTCCACGCGGGGCGTCCTCGAGGCGCGCTCGGGCTGGTGTCCTTGGCTCGCCTCCTCGCCCTCGGTCGCCCGGGCTGCGCTCTGCATCCTAATCTGTCTCTTTCGGAGCCCCCCTCAGGAACCAAGGGGAGGAATTCCGCAGTTCCCTTCCCACACATCCCAAATCCTTCATCTGTCTCCTCGGGAACACCGCATCCCACACCCCCTACCGCCAGCTCCTTCGCACGCCAGCCCCGATTCTACCCCAGCGGGTTCTGGGCCCTGACGAGGGAACCCCCCCTTGCGGGGGGGCAGGGAGAAGAGTTGATTTTATTATTAATAGCTCACGCAGCGCTTGATAGGTGTCTGCAGGGCAGTCACAGGTCACGCCGCTGGAGCTGCCACACAGCAGCTAGACTTGGGCTAGGAGGTGCTTCGCTGTGGCTTTCAGATGAAGGCCGGTTCATAGACTCACTTCCCTCGATAGGAGAAAAGGGGACTTGCATCCAAAGCCTGCTGTTAAGCCACAGATGATTTGCTCTGCTCGGGAGGACGAAACGCAGGTCACAGCGAGATAAAGGGAATTTTGCCAATATAAAGAACCTACATTACTTAACAAGGGGATGGGAAATTGCATGGAATTCATGAACAAAACATGAATATATTCGCTTCACAAAGAAGAGCAGGTTTCTTCAGGGAGTAGGTTGCAGAATGAAGCATTTAGTCCACTTTTGTGTTTAGCAATAATACACCATCCACATGAGCAAAAGCAGAGCAGAAAAATCACCTCAGTTGTCTCAAGTGGCTGGGCTTCAGGACTTAGGATAAATTCCTTCAACAGGTGCAAATTACAGTGCATCAGCAGCTGAAAAAAATGAGGCACGCCATGTCATTTATATCCAAGGAGTGGAGGTTGGCGTGTAGTTTTGATTGATACTTGGAAAAGAAGCAACAAAACCCTACACGAAACAAACAAAAATTCTCCTGTATGGCAACGCACTGAGAGAAGCCAGGTGGAAACTGGTTAGGTCACAGGATCAAAGCCACTTCAAGACGGGCACATGACTGCACGGTGGGGGTGTGGTCATGGAGGGCTGGTTGTTGTTGCCCTCTGAGACCAGCTCTGCACCATTTCCTACCAATTCTTCTCCCTTACCTCATCTCTCTCTTTCAGGACCGATAGAAGACTGCAGGCAAGAGAAGGATGGTTTACCTTACTCAGTCTAGAAATTAGCTTAGGCATTTGATGTTGAATATTCTGTGCCACTGTCACTGCTTGGGGTTGTAAGCACCTCTGGTGCAATTATGAGCTTCTGGAGGAGTTCCTGACCCCAGCCTTTATATGGAATGCTCTCCCCACAGATCTTCACTTGTGTCATTCTCTTTCGATTCAGGTCGCAGCTTACATGTCCCCTCCTCAGAGATGTCTTTGCTGTCTAAAGTGGCTACCTAGGCACAGTGGCTCACGTCTGTAATCCCAGCATTTTGGGAGGCTGAGGCAGGAGGATCCCTTCAGCTCAGGAGTTTGACACCAGCCTGGGCAATACATCGAGACTCCATCTCTACTAAGAAAAATAAAAAATAAAACAAAAATTAGCTGGGTGTGGTGGCCTGCACCTTTAGTCCCAGTTACTCAGGAGGCTAAAGAGGGAGGATCGCTTGAACCCAGGAGGTCAAGACCAGTGATCTGTGATCACACCACTGCACTCCAGCCTGAGCAACAACAGAGTGAGACCCTGTCTCAAAAAAAAAAAAAAAAGAAAATTAAAAAAAGTGGCTACTCTTGGCAATTCCCCTTCCATCACATTTTTCAGTTTTCTTCTTTTTTTTTTTTTTCATTGAGACAGAGTCTAACTCTGTCACCCAGGCCGGAGGACAGCAGCACAATCCCAGCTCACTGCAACCTCGGCCTCCTGGGTTCAAGCAGTTCTTCTGCCTCCACCTCCTAAGTAGCTGGGAATACAGGTGCACACCACCATGCCTGCCTAATTTTTGTATTTTTAGTAGAGACTGGGGTTCACCATGTTGGCCAGGCTGGCCTCGAACTCCCGACCTCAGGTAATCCACCTGCCTCAGCCTCCCGAAGTGCTGGGATTACAGGCATGAGCCACAGTGCCCGGTCAGTTTTCTTCAGAGTGCTTACTTGTGATGTTGTATTTTGGTTTAGCTGTTAACTGCCTGTCTCGTAGCGTCTCATGGAGCTCTAGGACAGAAGCTCCATAAGAACAGGGCTTTGTCCATCTTGTCCATCCTCAGTACAAAGAACAGTCTATGCTCCTTATTTATTAAATGCCTGCTGTTTGAATGAATGAATGAGTCCCACCATCCCTAGCCCATAAGCGACTTGCAAAGGGCCTCCCCCATAGGAGGGCCTCAGCAAATTTTCGGTGAACTCAAGTTCATTGATTTCCAATTTGTGAAATAAACTAGAGGGCCTCTCTGAACTACTTACCTCATGAGAATGGCTGTGAAGTGTAGTCAGTTTAAAACAAACAGACAAAAACAAAGCTAAACAGCATTACAGGTTTCTCAGAAAGGAGGAAGGTTCAAGTTCACATTGGTACTGTTACCACACTGCCATTGCCCTCCTAGACTGTCCTCCGCAAGCTTTCTATTTACTGGAGGCTGGAATACTCCCTTAAGCTGAAACAGTGTGATTTTAAGCCCAGAATTGGCCCCCTTATACATCATCATAACAATTATGCTCTTGGTTCTTCAACCTGCTGGTGTCTCTGAAAGCTGTTGCTGTTGATGGGTTGCCAAAATTTATCAGAAACGCAGTCTCCCAAAGGCAGAAATGTCTAGTTTCTTTCATGTAGAAATAAACTTGTGCTTAATTTATTTTATGCATCATGTTATACTTGCTTCTTGTTAACAAGGGTTTTTAAAAGTAAGAATAGGTTTTAGAAATACTCTGTTTTTCAGCAAGAATTACAGGCACATTCAATCAATTGAGGACAGGGAGAGAAAACAGAAACTGATTCAGAAAGATAGATGATTTGATCAAAGAACTTCAAAGACATTAATAAAGGAGGACATTAGCTGCTAAAAGGCAAGCTGGTTTAAAAAGCAAGTTAGACAGAAATGGACAGTGGAAATGAGTGACTTGTAAAAGAGGCCCCAGCCAACTTCCCAGTGCTCTACAGCTCCCTGTAAAGCAGTGGAGATTGCAACTCTATTTCTGTATTTGGACAGCTCTAATCATTAAAGCAGTCTCATTCTAGGCTGCATCCACCTCCCATTGGCTAACTTCATCTATACATTGGATCTTGTTTAGCTCTCTGGAACCATTCCAAACGAGTTTAATCCCTCTTTGGTGTGAGATCCCTTTGAGTATTTCAAGCTATCTACTGTGTTAAAAAGTCTCTTCCCAGCCGGGTGTGGCAGCTCACGCCTATAATTCCAGCACTTTGGGAGGCCAAGGTGGGCGGATCACCAGATCAGGAGCTCGAGACCAGCCTGGCCAACATGGTGAAACCCCATCTCTACTGGAAAAAAAAAAAAATGCAGAAATTAGCCAGGCGTGATGGCATGCACCTGTAATCCCAGCTACTCCGGAGGCTGAGGCGGAAGAATTGCTTGAACCTGGGAGGCAGAGGTTGCAGTCAGCCGAGATTGTGCTGCTGCACTCCAGCCTGGGTGACAAAGCAAGACTCTGTCTAGGAAAAAAAAAAGGAAGTCTCTTCCCAGCTTCTTCCTAGATCATGAGTTTGTAATCCCTCAGCAACTTTGTCATCCAGTTCTAGAGGTACCCAGTACTGAGTACAAAAGTCTGGGCATGGGGCTGGGTGAGGTGGCTCACGCCTATAATCCCAACACTTTGGGAGGCCAAAGCAGGTGGATCACATGAGGTCAGGAGTTTGAGACCAGCCTGGCCAACATGGTGAAGCCCCGTCTCTGCTAAAAATACAAAAATTAGTTGGACGTGGTGGTGGGCACCTGTGATAGCAACTGCACTCCAGCCTGGGCGACAGAGCAAGACTCTGTATCAAAAAAAAAAAAAAAAAGAGTCTGGGCATGGTCTTGCAGAGGAGTTGTCATGCCCACCTTTGCACTGGATGTTTTCCCCTGCACACTGTAGATTTGTGCTAACAGTCAACTCAAAACAGAGTCCTTTCTATATAAACTACAGTCGGCAAATCTCATTGTGCACTTGCACTATTGTTTTTAACCCAGGCACTGAACTCTGCGTGTACTTGAATGTTCTCATGCTCTAGACCCATGTTTAGCGTCTGTTCTGGTCTTTTGAGTTCTTCATTTTCAAGTACTTTAGCTCTATGTCCCAGCTTTGGGTTACATACAAATTTGATAAGCATGTCTTCTATGTCTCTATCCAGTAGAATTTCTAGACACTCATTCCAGATTGAAAATATCCAATTAGGCCAGGCGCGGTGGCTCAAGCCTGTAGCCCCAGCACTTTGGGAGGCCGAGATGGGCGGATCACAAGGTCGGGAGATCGAGACCATCCTGGCTAACACGATGAAACCCCGTCTCTACTAAAAAATACAAAAAACTAGCCGGGCGAGGTGGCGGCGCCTGTAGTCCCAGCTACCCGGGAGGCTGAGGCAGGAGAATGGCGTGAACCCGGGAGGCGGAGCTTGCAGTGAGCTGAGATCCGGCCACAGCACTCCAGCCTGGGTGACAGAGCGAGACTCTGTCTAAAAAAAAAAGAAAAAAAAAAAAAGAAGAAAATATCCAATTAAATGTGTTTAATTGTTCAACTATTATAAAAAATCAACTTGACTACAGTGTCCAAAATCAGTAAAGTGAAAATCTTATAAGGCACTCCCTGCCTCCTTATCTTCTATAATACTTTATTACACAGTGTTGGAACAGATCATTTTTCTTTTGGTTGAGTGCCTGATGTAGTCAGCTTGACCTAAGGGTCATGTTATATGAAAACACCCATTTATGTACCAAAATCAGGACTGGCACAGTCAGATGCTTACACTGAGACACCGATGAGAACTAAGGCTGTTCAACCAAGTTACATCTGTCATCTCTTATTTTGGGGCACATACTTGTTGAGTAGAATGATGAGAATTGCCTGCAGTATTTAAATTGTCACTTAAGATAATTAGGCAGACATTAGTCTACCACCCACCTTTCTCTGCTTTGTCCATAAGAAGTTAATGAGAGGACTGGCCGGGCGTGATGGCTCATGCCTGTAATCCCAGCACTTTGGGAGGCCAAGGCAGGTGGATCACCTGAGGTCAGGAGTTCAAAAACCAGCCTGACCAACATGGTGAAACCCCATCTTTACTAAAAATACAAAAATTAGGCAGGCATGGTGTGGCAGGTGCCTGTAATCCCAGCTACTCAAGAAGCTGAGGCAGGGAGAATGACTTGAATCCAGGAGGCGGCGGTTGCAGTGAGCCAAGATTGCGACACCGCACTCCAACCCGAGCAACAGAGCGAGACTCTGTCTCAAAAAAAAAAAAAAAATGACCGGGTGCAGTGGCTTACTCCTATAATCCCAGCACTTCGGGAGGCCAAGGTGGGCAGATCACGAAGTCAAGAGTTTGAGACCAGCCTGACCAATACGTGAAACCCGATCTCTACTACAAATACAAAAGTTAGCCAGGCTTGGTAGCAGGCGCCTGTAATCCCAGCTACTCGGGAGGCTGGGGCAGGAGAGTCGCTTGAATCCGGGAGGCAGAGGTTGCAGTCAGCTGAGATTGCACCACTACACTCCAGCCTGGGCGACAGGGCAAGATTCTGTCTCAAAAAGAAAAAAAAAAAAAAGAGAGGAAGATTCAGAGACATTGTCCATAACAGGCTCCAAATCCACACTCTCGTGCTCTTTTCACAGAAGTGCAGAAATGCATCCACTTTGACATGGCTTATGTTACTGAACATACACCAGCTCCTAGTGACCACCACTTTTTCTACATGCCCATGAACTATAACTTTAATATCTGAGAATTTGTCAAACTTAACAGAATGTCGTTTCCGGAATCTGCCTTCCCTGTACAGTGCACGATTATAAGCATTATTTAGACGGCCGAGTGTTAAAAATCCAACTTACCATCTTATGCTTATAAAAAAAGGGACTTACAGGGAATAGACTCCAAATTTAGAACAGCTTGATCCAGGTGCTCAAAAAAAGTCACTGAGAATCTCTCTCCACCTCTTAGCTCTGCCTCTTTCCTATTTATTTATTTATTTGAGTTTCCCTCTTGTTGCCCAAGCTGGAGTGCAATGGTGCGACCTCAACTCACTGCAACCTCCGCCTCCAGGGTTCAAGTGATTCTCCTGCCTCAGCGTAGCTGGGATTACACGTAGCTGGGATTACAGGTGTGCTGTAATCCCACGTAGCTGGGATTACAGGCGTGCGCCCCTACGCCCAGCTAATTTTTTTTATTTTTAGTAGAAATGGGGTTTCACCATGTTAGCCAGGCTGGTCTTAAACTCCTGACCTCAAGTGATCCACCCACCTCGGCCTCCGAAAGTGCTGGCGCCCAGGTTGGAGTGCAGTGGCACGATCTCGGCTTACTGCAACCTCCACCTCCCAGGTTCAACTGATTTTCCTGCTTCAGCCTCCTGAGCAGCTGGGATTATAGGCACGCATCACCATGCCTGGCTAATTTTTGTATTTTTAGTAGAGACAGGGTTTCATCATGTTGGCCAGGCTGGTCTCAAACTCCTGACCTCAGGTGATCCGCCCATTTCAGCCTCCCAAAGTGCTGGGATTACAGGCATGAGCCACCGCGCCCAGCTTTTCCTTTGCTTTTTACTCTCAGTCAGCCTCTGTCCGGGTGGTGGCAGACATGGTTCCAGCATCTCCATTTTCCAATTCTCTGGTTTAGTGCTTTCGGAGCACTAAACTGGAGAGAAAGGCCTAAGATTTTCTGTAGGATTTGTGCACACCCCTGGAAGCGAAGACTATGGTCAGTACCATCTGAATTGCACGAACTGAGACAGGGGAAGAAGTAGTTCCCTACAGGGGTGGTTTTCACACGCATGCCTCAGCATCACCTGGAGGGCTTCTGAAAACACCTTTTGCTGGGACCTGCCTCCAGAATGCTCATTCAGTAGGTCTGGGGTGGACCCCAGAATTTGCATTTCTGAGTTCCCCGGTTATATTGATGCTGCTAGTTCAGGACACACATGCTGGAAAACGAAGCCTCAAGGGAAAATCTGGGTGCTGTTATCAGAAGAAAGGGCTGCAAATGTTAGATCTGCCAAACAACAAGTGTTCACTGAGGAAAGTCAAAAATCTCACTGGTCTGAAGGAAGCAGAGGTAACTAGCACAGGGCTGGGTGTGGTGGCTCACTCATATAATCCCAGCACTTTGGGAGGCCGAGGTGGGTGGATCATTTGAGGCCAGGAGCTGAAAACCAGCTTGGTCAACATGGCAAAACCCCATCCCTACTAAAAATACAAAAATTAGTTGAGCGTGGTGGCGTGCGCCTATAATCACAGCTGCTCGGGAGGCTGAGTCAGGAGAATCGCTTGAACCCGGAAGGCAGAGGTTGCAGTGAGCCGAGATTGCACCACTGTACTCCAGCCTGGGCGACAGAGTGGGACTCTGCCTCAAAAAAACAAACAAACAAAAAAAAAAAACAAAAGGAGTAACTAGCACAACACTGAAAATCCTGTTTGGAGATGCCCTACATTCTTCCATTGCAGTTTGCAGTGTCATCTGCTATACATCCACCAAGACCTCTCCTCCAATTCCAAGCTCCTGACGCAATGACTCATTATCCCTTCCTTGGGACCTCTCCTCAGGCTGTGCCTTCTGCTTGGACCTGCCTGATGAACCTCTATCACCCTTCAAGATGAAGGCTGAGATTCCGCCTCATCTTGGAAGTCTTGCATGACAGCGGCCTTCTCTAACACTTCCATCATCAGTAGCCCAGAAGTCTCAAACAGCACTTTGTTTATTTGTTTTAGACAAGGTCTCGCTCTGTTGCCCAGGCTGGAGTGCGGTGGCACAATCTCAGCTCACTGCAACCTCCACCTCCCAAGTTGAAGTGATTCTCCCGCCTCAGCCTCCCGTGTAGCTGGGATTACAGGTTTACACCACCATGCCTGGCTAATTTTTGTATTTTTAGTAGAGACGGAGTTTCACCATGTTGGCCAGGCTGGTCTTGAACTTCTGACCTCAAGTGATTCACCCACCTCAGCCTCCCAAAGTGCTGGGATTACAGGCATGAGCCATCTGTGCCTGGCCTCAAATAGCATTTTATATCACTCAACTTGAGTATAATAACCTGGGTTTTCCTTTCCCTTCTCTGGTTGGTTGTTTTCAACCTCCTTTTCGTGTGCCTCCTCCTCTTCTACTTAACTTTATTCTTTTTCCTTTTGAGATGGGGTTTCGCTCTGTTGCCCAGGCTAGAGTACAGTGGCACCATCATGACTCACTGCAACCTCAACCACTCGGGCTCAAGCAATCCTCCCACCTCAGCCTCCTGAGTACCTGGGACTACAGGCATGTGCCGCCATACCCTGCCAAATTTTTTTATTTTTTGCAGAGATGGGGAGTCTTGCCATATTGCTCAGACTGGTCTTAAACTCCTGGGCTTAAGCAATCTTCCCACCTCAGCCTCCCAAAGGGCTGGGATTATGGATGTGAGCCACTGTGTCCAGACTCTTCTACTCAACTTTAAACCTGGAGTGTCCCAGGGCTTAGGACGTGGCAGTCTTCCTACCTATAATCTGTCCTTAGTCCCACTGCTTTAAACTTCACCTACATAATGGGTTTACTTGTTTGAGACAGGGTCTCACTCTGTCACCGAGGCTAGAGTGCAGGAGTGTGATCTCGGCTCACTGCAACCTCACCTCCCGTGTTCAAGCTATTCTCCTGCCTCAGCCTCCCAAGTAGCTGGGATTACAGGCATGCACCACCATGCCTGTTTAATTTTTGTATTTTTTGGTAGAGACGGGGTTTCAATGTGTTGGCCAGTCTGGTCTTGAACGCATGAACTCAAATGATCCGCCTGCCTCGGCCTCCCAAAGTTCTGGAATTACAAGCATGAGCCACCACGCCTGGCCCACCTACATATTGTTGACTACACATTTGTATGTCTGGATGCATATACTCAGCTGCTGATCTGACATCTCCACTTGACTGGGTCATGGACTCACATTTGAGAGTGACAGGAGGAGGGCCAGTAGGGTGGTCACCTCCCTCTGAGAAGTGAGCCAGGAATAATACAGAGCCCCTTGAAAATTTAGAGCCAAGAAGAACAACATTTTGGGCAGAAGGAATAGCAAATGGGCAAATGCACATATGAGTAATACTCCTACCTTCATGGCACTTAATCACCCTAAGTCACTTGTTTTTTTTTTTTTTTTTTTTGAGACGGAGTCTCACTCTGTCGCCTGGGCTGGAGTGCAGTGGCCGGATCTCAGCTCACTGCAAGCTCCGCCTCCCGGGTTCATGCCATTCTCCTGCCTCAGCCTCCGAGTAGCTGGGACTACAGGCGCCCGCCACCTCGCCCGGCTAGTTTTTCGTATTTTTTTTTTAGTAGAGAGACGGGGTTTCACCGTGTTAGCCAGGATGGTCTCGATCTCCTGACCTCGTGATCCGCCCGTCTCGGCCTCGCAAAGTGCTGGGATTACAGGCTTGAGCCACCGCGCCCGGCCTAAGTCACTTGTTTATTGTCTCTCCTCTTCCACCAGGTTATAAACTCCAGGAGAATAGAAATTGTCAGAGGTGTGTGAACCAGAGCAATTCCATCTAGAATAGGAGCTGGGTAAAATGAGGCTGAGACCTACTGGGCTGCATTCCCAGATGGCTAAGACATTCTAGGTCACAGGATGAGATAGGAGATTGGCACAAGGTACAGGTCATAAAGACCTTGCTGATAAAACAGGTTACAGTAAAGAAGTGGCCAAAACCCACCAAATCTAGGATGGCAATCAGAGTGACCTCTGGTCGTCCTCACTGCTACACTCCCACCAGCGCCACGACAGTTTACAAATGCCATGGCAACATCATATGATCTAAAAAGGGGAGGCACGGATAACCCACCCCTTGTTTAGCATATCGTCAAGAAATAACCATAACAATGGGCAACCAGCAGCCCTCGGGGCTGCTCTGTCTATGGAGCAGCCATTCTTTTATTCCTTTACTTTCCTAATAAAGTTGGACTCGACCTGAATTCTTTCTTGCTCAAGATCCAAGAACACTCTTTTGGGGTCTGGATTGTGACCCTTTCCTGTAACAGAATCATATGCACTTAGAAGGCATGCAATCAAAACTTCTTAAATAAATGCATGATAATTATTTGCAATGAGGACCTTGAGTCCTTCCTTATTTATTTTGTGCCCCCAGTGACCAGTGTAGTGCCAGGCACATAGCAGATGCTTAGTGAATATGTACTAAATTAATTAGTGAAGCCCTTTGCTTCCTTTGCAATTACTGCTCTGAAGAAAAAAAAATGTTGCCATCTTAAAAAAAAGGAAGAAAAGAAACCCATATAGCAGTGCCAAACAAAGTACTGTGGAATGGTTCTCAAAACCATAGCTCCCTGATGGGATAATGTAGTTTAAATATAGCAGCTATTTTTCCCTCTAGTTGGTTTGTTCTTTGATTTTTGTGGAAAGATTTCAAAAGTTCTCCTCCACTGCCCTCCTTCCTCACCCCCCAAGGTGCTTAGATTTTGTACGGTGAAACACTTATAATGCAGAGTTGGCCTGGCCTCCTGAGCCTGGTAGAAAAAAGAAGAGTGATTAAATGCAATTTTAATTTTAAAGGATGAGTTCTCTGATTCTGCCTTCCCAGCCGGGTGCCAGGGTGTTGCTCTCACAGTAGTGGTAGCAGCCCCAAGCAGGTTGAGTTTCAGTCTGGCAGAAATCCAAGGACAGTGCACACAGCAGATAGGGTTGCTGTGGACAAATTCCTAGAATAGGATCTTTGTTCCCAAGCTGACCAGCTTGCTCCCTTGATGTCCCACAATAGAAAAAAAAAGGGGGGGGGGGATGGTGGTGGAGGCATGTTTAGGTCTTCTATTGTGATCCTGCTGTAGTTACCTGATAGTTCACGAAAGATTCCCAGGAGGTTGGCTGCCCTCCCAAGTTACCTTGTGATTCTCTCCTGATTTCGAATAGGGGGAGGGAGGAGGACACCATGTATCCTAAAGGAAGCTTGTCTGACATGCCTGATCCGTTCCATCTGGGAAGATGCATCATGAACCCCATCTGGCTCCAGCAGTCTGGCTAAGGCTGAGGCTGAGGCAGCCGTGGGCTCCCGGCACACCCCCACCAGCTCCATCCCTCTCAAGTCCGCTCATCCTTCATCTTCCCCTGAAAGAAACAGATCACAGCTTCTGTCATTTGCAAGACCTCCCCTGACTCCCTATGCTCTGGCCATCTTTTCTGCAATCCCCTCTGCTCCTTCTCCAACTGTGGCTTCTCTGATCTCCCAGCCCTCTGCAGATGCCGTATTGATTGGAAGCCCTCTGCAGATGGCAGGGCCCCTGTGAAAATCCAGTTCTTTCACCTGATCCTCCTGCACCACCCAGAGTATGTCCTGATTGGGAAGATGTATACACCCATTGTAAGGTCCTGTTCCGTGTCTTGCAAGCTGGAGTCTAGAGGTACTGGACAATCGTTCCCGTTCTCTTAGCTGCTTCCCATCTCAACCGGTAGAGCCATGGCCTCTTTGGCCTTCAACCTTAACATTTAAATCTTCTCACGGGGGGTTCAATCTGCATGGATGGGGGATGGGTGGAGTCCAAGAAAGCAGAGGCTTGGCTGGAGACGTTTGCAAACATTAGACGTTTCTCTTCCATGACTCATCGGAGGAGAGCAGTCCTCCCTCTTCCTGGAATGCAGCAAACCCTTGGCCAACTCCTACCCCCATCCCATCCCCAAAATAAAACAACCCACACCTAGAGCTCTGTCCTCAGAAATCAGATTTCCCTCAAACATCTGACATGGCAACTTGGGGGCGGGAAGCATTTTGAGACCACAGAACAGCCTCTAAGAGGATTCTCTGACCTGAGGGGAGAGAGGGGGCTGCAGTCACAACACATCTGTCATTAGGATGGGTCTTTTCCAGAAAGCGCCTTCACCCTCCTCTCCTCCCCACACTGTTCTTCTTAGTAGCCTCCCAATATAAAACTAGGGGTAGACGACCGTTGGACCATTCCAGCAAGGCTTGATTTCATTGGTACATAAAAGGGTTCTAGAAAAAAAAAATAGGCTGATGCAGATAAAAAGGAAGGAAGGAGGCAGAATGCGGTGGATTACACCCGTAATCCCAGCACTTTGGGAGGCTGAGGCGGGCGGATCACCTGAGGTAAAGTTCAGTTCGAGACCAGCCTGGTCAATATGGTGAAACCTGTCTCTACTAAAAATACAAAAATTAACTGGGCGTGGTGGCACGTGCCTGTAATCCCAGCTACTTGGGAGGCTGAGGCAGGAGAATCGCTTGAACCCGGGAGGCGGAGGTTGCAGTGAGCAGAGATCATGCCACTGAACTACAGCCTGGGGGACAGAGATTCTGCCTAAAAAAAAAAAAAAAAAAAAAAGAAGAAGAAGAAAAAGGAAGGAGGCTGGGTGTGGTGGCTCACACCTGTAATCCCCGCACTTTGGGAGGCTGAGGTGGGTGGATTACTTGAGGTCAGGATTTTGAGATGAGAGTGGCCAACATGGTGAAACCCTGTCTCTACTAAAAATACAAAAATTAGCTGGCGTGGTGGCGCTCGCCTGTAGTCCCAGCTACTTGGGGGGCTGAGGCAGGAGAATTGCTTGAGCCCAGGGGGTGGAGGTGGCAATGAGCTGAGATTGCTCCACTGTACTCCAGCCTGGGTGACAGAGCAAGACTCGGTCTCAAAAACTAAAAATAAATAAATAAATAAAAAGAAGGAAGGGACAAAAAGGAAGACACCATTTAGTAGACATGCATTTGCTGTGCATGCAATGTGCTGGGACCTTTTCACATGTTGTCTTAGTGCATCCTTTGGACAAGCCTGTCTGGTGGGTATCATTATCATTCTATTTTTCCAGGTACTGAAAGTTGATTCTCAGAGAGGTTAAGTGACACAAATTAGAAATCACTATTCAATAAACATCTTTGGGAATAGAAGATTATTTGTATGGAGAAGAATTAGCTTGGATCTATTTCTAACACAATGAAATGCAATCTGGCGGGGCGCGGTGGCTCACGCCTGTAATCCCAGAACTTTGGGAGGCCAAGGTGGGTGGATCACCTGAGGTCAGGAATTTGAGACCAGCCTGGCCAACATGGTGAAACCCTGTCTGTACTAAAAATACAGAAAACTAGCTGGGCGGGCATGGTGGCAGGTGCCTACAGAGGCAGGAGAATCACTTGAACCCGGGAGGCAGAGGCTGCAGTGAGCTGAGATCACACCATTGCACTACAGCTTGGGCAACAAGAGTGAAACTCTGTTTCAAAAAAAAAAAGAAAAAAGAAAAGAAATGCAATACATTTCATATTGGAAAGAGTGTTAAACATTTTTTAAAAAGTATGTAAAACAATGAAAAGAAGCAACAAAAGTATATCGGTGTGGAGGTCGAGGTGGGTGGATAACTTGAGGTCAGGAGTTCGAGACCAGCCTGGCCAACTTGGTGAAACCCCGTCTCTACTAAAAATACAAAAATTAGCGGGGCATGGTAGCACATGCCCGTAATCCCAGCTACTCGGGAGGCTGAGGCAGGAGAATCATTTGAACCCGGGAGGTGAAGGTTGCAGTGAGCCGAGATTGCAGCACTATACTCCAGCCTGGGTGACAGAGCAAGACCCCATTTCGGGAAAAAACCAAAACCAAACCAAAACAAACAAACAACAACAAAAAACCATATAGTTGAGGAGGGGAGAGAAAACTTCTAAGTACTTCAGGTATAGAAACACTTTAAATTTGCATAATAAAATGTTATAAAACACATGGAGGGAATGGATCCATGGAGTTTTAGAAAGAAACTAGATGATTCCTGAAAAACCTTTTAATACTAGGAATCTGTGATTCTCTGCGCAGAAGCACTCAGAGACACACAAAGATTTTTATTATAGTAAATACCTCCTCAGCTGGTTCTTGGACCAGTTTAATTTCCTGATTCCAGATCTGTCCCTACTTCCCACCATGGCAAGGGGAGAGAGGATCATTCTGAGTCACTGAAATGCATCTCTGTTCAGGGTGGGGAAGGGACAGCTGCTTAATTTGCAGCACATGTTACTGAGAAAAGAGGCAAAGCAGAGTTCCCCTTCCACTGAAAGCTGCACAAGGAGTCTTCCACCAGCAGAATGCAGTGACCTGAGCTGGTATTCTGCCAGGACAGTGGGATTAACTTCCCAAGTGCTGGCCAAAAAGGGCCCCAGGATTTTTATTTTTATTCATTTTCCATTACAACTGCACAGCAACGCAAACAAGCCCCACAACAATGTGAGCCACCAAGAGTCATTTTCCTTTGCTGGGTGCCATGTCAATACCACACATCTTGCTGACCTCATTTTACCGAAGTTTTAAGATGCGGAGTTTGATTACTTACTTCCCTGCTGACGATAATGGGAGAAAGGCATTATGATTGCCCAATTAAAGCTGTATGCTTTAAAGGCAAAATAAAGCAACACATGCACACGGAGTTCACTGTACCCAGGGATAATAGTTTAATGGGAAGAAGTGGAAATCTAAGAAAATATGGGTCTAGCTCCCCAAGTCCCCTAAGATCAGGTGCCCAGAGGCATGGGGATTGGAGGAAATCTGACTACAGGCAATTAAATGTCAATTTAAAAGGGAGTCCAGTGGGGAGGGAAAGGAAAGGGCTTAGTGCATTAGAACCAGGCTCCAGGCTGATGAGACCCCTCAGAGAGGGCTTTGCACATGTTAGACAGGGGGTGTGTTTTAACTTGTGATTTGTCCTGTTTTTCCAGTCACATGATTCAATATTATCGCAGTCTTCAAAACATCACCTTTTGGAAAACGTGGAGAGACAAATTCAGAGAATTGAAGGCACCAGGTAATACTGTATGCTCTTAGGTAAGCTACTTAATCTATGTCCCTGTTTCCTCAATTATAAAGAGTGGATAATTGAATCTACCTCATGTAGTTTTTGTGTGAGGTACATGAGAGACTGTGCATGTGATGTGCCTCGCACATGCCTGGCAGCACTAGTAGAGAGACATTGCATACGCCTTTATCTTAGGCTGATCTTAAGGCCCAACCCTCCTAAAACGTTAACCATTTGGTTTAATCTTGTAACAACAAACATATCCCATCTATGCACCATTTAGAAATAAAACATTATTGGTAGAACTGTGAAGTTCCTTGTATGTTCCTTAAAACTCATTCGCAACATTTCTTTCCCAGTAGTAACCTCTATCCTGAACTTGGGGTTTATCATTCTCAAGCATATTCTTGTATTTTTACTGTAGATATGTATATCCATAAACAATATAATAGTAATGGGCTAGGCATGGTGACTCACACCTGTAATTCCAGCACTTTGGGAGGCCGAGGTGGGTGGATCACATGGTCAGCAGTTCGAGACCAGCCTGGCCAACATGGGAGACACCATCTCTACCAAAAAAAATAAAAAACTAGCTGGGTGTGGTGGCGCATGCATGTAATCTCAGCTACTTGGGAGGCTGAGACAGGAGAATTGCTTGAACCTGGGAGGCAGAGGTTGCAGTGAGCCGAGATGGTGCCACTGCATTCCAGCCTGGGCGACAGAGCAAGAGTCTGTCTCAAAACAAACAAAAACGCCGGGCGCGGTGGCTCAAGCCTGTAATCCCGGCACTTTGGAAGGCCGAGGCGGGCGGATCACGAGGTCAGGAGATCGAGACCATCCTGGCTAACACGGTGAAACCCCGTCTCTACTAAAAATACAAAAAACTGGCCGGGCGCGGTGGCTCAAGCCTGTAATCCCAGCACTTTGGGAGGCTGAGACGGGCGGATCACGAGGTCAGGAGATCGAGACCCTCCTGGCTAACACGGTGAAACCCCGTCTCTACTAAAAATACAAAAAATTAGCCGGGCGAGGTGGTGGGCGCCTGTGGTCCCAGCCACTCAGGAGGCTGAGGCAGGAGAATGGCGTGAACCCAGGAGACGGAGGTTGCGGTGAGCTGAGATCCGGCCACTGCACTCCAGCCTGGGCAACAGAGCAAGACTCCGTCTCAAAAAAAAAAAAAAAAAAAAAAAAAAA
>NC_045443.1:107834264-107834386 GCF_002776525.5 Piliocolobus tephrosceles | reverse complement strand
ACAAAAAACTAGCCGGGCGAGGTGGTGGGCGCCTGTAGTCCCAGCTATTCCGGAGGCTGAGGCAGGAGAATGGCGTAAACCCGGGAGGCGGAGCTTGCAGTGAGCTGAGATCCGGCCACTGC
>NC_045443.1:107724911-107834254 GCF_002776525.5 Piliocolobus tephrosceles | reverse complement strand
AAAAAAAAAAAAAAAAAAAAAAAAAAAAAAAGAATCATCGGGGCTATGGCCCAGTCAGCCCACGGAGGGGCGGGCAGGGTGGGCCCTCACTGGGGCTGCTGGAGGAGCACGGACTGCCCCGCCAGCAGGTAGGTGATGTTCCGAGAACGTGACAGCTGGTATGCAATGTCCTCCGCAGCTTCCGGCTTGCGCAGCTTGATCAGGCCGTCCCCTGCAGTGGCCAGTGAGTTGGCAATCAGTTCAGCTGCCTTGGAGTCGCCCTCAGCAGAGATGATGGCTGCCTTTTTCTACTGCTCAGCCTTTTTTACCACAAATCTGGCCCTCTCTGCTTCCTGCTGAGCCACCTGTTTGGCTTCCACCGCTTCTGTGAACTCCTTCCCGAAGGTCAGATGTGTCAAAGACACATCATCCAGGATGAGCCCAAAGGTGGCTGCTCGCTCGGTAAGATCGTCGCTCACCTGCCTGGAGACCAGCTCTCTCTGGGTTATGAGTTCTCCAGCATCAAAGCGAGCCACCACTGACTTGAGGATCTCGGTCATGATGGACGGCAACACACGCTCATCATAGTCCTCTCCAATGCTGGTGAAGATGTGAGGAAGCTGGCTAGCAACGGGCGGGAAGAGGATGCGCAGTGTGATGTTGACATTCTGTAAATCTTTGCTACCAGTGATGACTGGCACATGACGTGGTCGAGAACGGCATTCAAAGATAATTGGTTTCTGTATCCATGGGATGAGAAAGTGAGTCCCTTCCCCTACCACAATGTCCTGTACTCCAGGGAACCGGTCTAAGATGACAGCTCTGTGCCCAGCATCCACATTATATAAGGCAGAGTTCACCACGCCTCCTGCAACAGCTAAGGCCAGACCAAACTTGCCAGTGGACTCAAACACTTTGGCAGCCATGTTTTCTTCTGCTGGACCCTCTCACACCTGCTTCCACTCTGACGACCACATGACTTCCCCAACCACGCATACTGCGCATGCGCTCCTCTCGGAATTGTTTTTAAAGAGGGCCTTCTCTTCCACGTGCTGGTGGGATTGCGTGCTGGCTTTCTGGAAAGTCACTTTATAACCCATTAATGATACTTTAAAAAGAATGACTCAGTAATTTCACTTCTAGGAATAATTCTAATGAAATGACAAGCCAGGCGCAGTGGTTCACGCCTGTAATCCCAGCACTTTGGAAGGCCGAGGCGGGCAGATCACCTGAGGTCAGGAGTTCGAGACCAGCCTGACCAACATGGAGAAACCCCCGTCTCTACTAAAAATACAAAATTAGCCGGGCGTGGTGGCACGTGCCTGTAATCCCAGCTACTTGGGAGGCTGAGGCAGGATAATCGCTTGAACTTGGGAGGCAGAGGTTGTGGTGAGCCGAGATCATGCCATTGCACTCCAGCCTGGGCAACAAGAATGAAACCCAGTCTCAAAAAAAAAAAAAAAAAAAAAAAGAAATGACAAGAGATAACAACAAAGATGTTTTATGCAAAAATGCTCATTACTTCATGATCATAGCAAAAGAAAAAAACCTTAAATGTCCAACAACTTTAACTGTTCATCACACTAAGTCCATACTGGAGACTATTATGGAGTCATTAAAAATGGTCATTGGGGCTGTAATCCCAGGATTTTGGGAGGCTAAGGTGGGAGGATTGCTTGAACCCACGAGTTTGAGACTAGTCTAGGCAACATGGTGGGACTCTGTCTGCACAAAAAATTAGATTTCCGAGCATGTTAGCACACATCTGTAGTCCCAGCCACTCAGGAGGCTAAGGGTGAGAGGATTGTTTGAACCCAGGAGCTTGAGGCTGCAGTGAGCCATGACTGCACCAGTGCACTTTAGCCTGGGCAGAGCAAGACATTGTTCCAAAAAAAAAAAAAACTGGGCCAGGTGTGCTGGCTCACACCTGTAATCTCAGCACTTGAGAGGCTGAGGCGGGAGGTCACTTGAAGCCAGGAGATCTAACTTGGAGGGTTGCTGTGAGAATAACACGTGATAATCTAGATAAACTGCTTAGCAGAGACTTCCTGGTTTATTATACAACTAGGTAAGGCGGGGCATGGTGGTTCATGCCTGTAATCCTAGCACTTTGGGCGGCTGAGGTGGGCAAATTGCTTGAGGCCAGGAGTTCAATACCAGCCTGGGCAACATGGCAAAACTCTGTCTCTGCAAAAAAATACAAAAATTATCTGGGTGTGGTGGTGTATGTCTGTGGTCCCAGCTACTCGGGAGGCTGAGGCAGGAGAATCACTTGAACCCAGGAGGTTGAGGCTCCAATGAGCTGTGACCATGCCACTACACCTGACTCTGTCACAAAACAACAACAAAAAAGACTAGATAAATATGAGCAATGATTATTTAATAATGGACATGTGGCCAGGCACGGTGGCTCACACCTGTAATCCCAGTACTTTGGGAGGCCGAGGTGGGTGGATCACCTGAGGTCAGCAGTTCAAGACCAGTCTGGCCAACATGATGAAACTTTGTCTCTACCAAAAAATATAAAAATTAGCTGGGCATGGTGGCAGGTGTGGCTTTCTGGAAAGTCACGTGATAACCAGTAATGATACTTTAAAAAGAATGACTCAGTAATTTCACTTCTAGGAATGATTCTAATGAGGATTAGACCAAGATATTGTTTCCAAAAAAAAAAAAAAAAGTCATTGGGCCAGGTGCTCAATGCTACTTGGGAGGCTGAGGCAGGAGAATCACTTGAACCTGGGAGGTGGAGGTTGCAGTGAGCTGAGATTGCGCCATTACACTCCAGTTGGGTGACAAGAGCAAAACTCCGTCTCAAAAAAAAAAAAAAAGAAAGAAAGCAAGCAAGCAATGGACATGTATAATTTTTGATAATGAAAAATATCCCAGTTCATGCTTTTTTTTTTTTTTTTGAGACAGAGTCTAACTCAGTCACCCAGGCTGGAGTGCAGTGGCATGATCTCGGCTCACTACAACCTCTACCTCCCTAGTTCAAGTGATTCTTGTGCCTCAGCATCCCAAGTAGGTGAAATTACAGGCGTGTGCCACCACGCCCAGGTAATTTTTTTTTTTTTTTTGAGACAGAGTCTCATTCTGTTGCCTAGGCTGGAGTGCAGTGCCACAATCTTGGCTCACTGCAACTCTGCCTCTTGAGTATAAGTGATTCTCCTGCTTCAGCCTACCAAGTAGGTGGAACTACAGGCACATGCCACCATGCCTGGCTAATTTTTATATTTTTAGTAGAGAGGGGGTTTCACCATGTTGTTCAGGCTAGTCTTGAACTCCTGACCTCAGGTGATCTGCCCGCCTTGGCCTCCCAAAGTGCTGGGATTACGGAGATGAGCTACTGTGCCCGGCCCTTGTAATTCATGCTGTTTTAAAATAACATTTCAGAAGAACTTTTTATGAACTGGAACACAAAAATAATGAATTAAATAGAAAAGCAAGATACAATGTGTGTGCCTATAACCCCATCTTCCAACCTACACACATATGCATGAATACATGCGTGCATTTCAAAAACAAAGAGATTGTTTTGCCCCAAATACTACCAGTAGTTAAATTGTAGATTATGAATGATTCTTCTCCTTTATTCTTTAATTTATTTTCAAAGATTTCTAAAATAAGCACTCTTCTGGTTTTTCAAAAGTAAAACTTTAAAAAAGATCTAGAATCTGCTGTCGGGAGAACACACAGAGGGAAACCGTGACCTCCAGACGTGAGCGGCCTGGCTGCTGGTGTCATGCTCCACAGAAAGCCGAGTCATCCCTTTGGGGCCAGGGTGTCCTGTGAAATATATAGAGCAGGGTCAGGCCAACTCATGAGGCCCAATGGCCTCGGCAGACCTTTCCGGGGGGTGGGCACTCTGCCACCCTGGCCCATATCTTAATGAGATAATGTATGTGAAAGCACTTTGCCAAAGAGAAAACTCTATCCAGATAGGTGATTGCACGGGTTATTCTGGAGAAAGTAGGCTCTCAGAGCACATTCCATTAAGGAATTTCACACTCTATCTCCTCCTCCAAACTCTTCTCTTTTTCTCCCTCCCCTGAACAGAAATATATTTAGCAACCCTATCTAAATCCTTTTCTTTCCCTTAATTTGATTAAGGAGCAAGGGGAACAAGAGATGGAATGGAGGTGAGGGGAGTGGGGTGGCTGAGCTGCGGGGAAAGATTAGAGGAGCTGCATGTGTATCTCCGGCAGAGCGATGGCTGAGTGTGGACAGGACGAGGGCCTCCTGGTACTTAGTACAGAGGCACAGAGGACAGAGGGAGGGGACACAGTGGATCACGAACACACTTCTCTGGGAGAATGAGGACCGAATCACGGAGGGTCCACCTTCTGGGACTAACTTGGGGAATGGGGGCCACTTCCTAGCGGGGGCACTGGATTCTGAGTCTCCTCTGCTTTCATGGTGGCTTGGGTCCTCAGAGCCTCAAAAAGTCCCAGGAGGCTGCATGCACTGAGCTCTTGCTATGTGTTTGGTACTTTCACATATTCACATAGAACAGCGAATGTATTCTGTTTTTCCTTTTTTCTTTTTTTTTGAGACACGGTCTTACTCTGTTGCCCAGGCTGTAGTGGCACAATCACGGCTGCAGCCTCAACCTCCCAGGCTCAGGTGATCCTCCCACCTCAGCCTCCCAAGTAGCTGGGACCATAGGTACACACCATCACACTCAGCTAATTTTTTTTTTTTTTTAAGTACAGATGAGGTCTTGCTATGTTGCCCAGACTGGTTTTGAACTCCTGAGTTCAGGCCACCACACTCAGCCTGAATTTATTCTTTTTTTTTTGAGACGGAGTCTCGCTCTGTCTCCCAGGCTGGAGGGCAGTGGCATGATCTTGGCTCACTGAAAGCTCCGTCTCCCGGGTTCATGCCATTCTCCTGCCTCAGCCTCCTGAGTAGTGGGGCTACAGGCGCCCGCCACCTCGCCTGGCTAATTTTTTGTATTTTTTAGTAGAGACGGGGGTTCGCCGTGTTAGCCAGGATGGTCTCGATCTCCTGACCTCGTGATCCGCCCGCCTCGGCCTCCCAAAGTGCTGGGATTACAGGCGTGAGCCACCGTGCCCAGTCTATTTTTTTTTTTTTTTCTTTTTTGAGACAGAGTCTTGCTCTGTTGCTGAGGCTGGAGTGCAGAGGCACAATCTCGGCTCACTGCAACCCTCTGCCTCCTGGGTTCAAGCGATCCTCCTGCCTCAGCCTCCCGAGTAGCTGGGACTACAGGCACTCACCACCATGCCCGGCTAATTTTTGTACTTTTTTTAGAGATGGGGTTTCACCATGTTGGTCAGCTTCATCTCAAACTCCTGACCTTAAGTGATCCAATCGCCTCAGCTTCCCGAAGTGCTGGGATTACAGGCGTGAGCCACCGTGATTGGCTGGCCTGAATTTATTCCTATGAAGTAGTTTGTCTTTACCTAGGACACTGATGCTAAGAGATTGTTTTGCCCAAAAGAATACAGTTGTTAATGTGTGGGGAAACAGAATTGCAGTCCAGTTCTGCCTGATTCCACTGCTCTCCCTGGCAAATATTATCCTCAGGAGAAAATAACAGCAGCCAATGCTGACTTAGCCCTACTCACCAGGCACTGCTATGTGCCTTAAAATATAGTATCTCATTAAATTCTCACAGCGCCCCTATGAGGTAGATACTATTATTTTTATTTTTTTCAGATGGAGTCTTGCTCTGTTGCCCATGCTGGAGTGTAGTAGCGTGATCTTGGCTCACTGCAACCTCTGCCTCCTGGGTTCAAGTGATTCTCTTGCCTCAGCCTCTTGAGTAGCTGGGATTACAGGCGCGCACCACCATGCCCAGTTAATTTTTGTATTTTTAGTAGAGATGGGGTTTCACCATGTTGGTCAGGCTGGTCTCCAACTCCTGACCTCATGATCCGCCCACCTCAGCCTCCCAAAGTGCTGGGATTACAGGCATGAGCCACCGCCCCCAGGCGAGGTATACTATTAATAACCCCATTTTACAGATGAGGAGCCTGGGGCATACAGTAAACCATTTACATTACAGAGCTGGGAAATGGCAAGAGATAGGGACTTGGAGAGCCTGGGAGAGTGGAGAAATGTTGGGTACAAGGCATGCAAAATGAGCAGGCCCCTCTGTTTTATGTGTGTCTCTTCTGATGGTCTGGTTGCTCAGCAAGGACAGGGACCTTGTCTTGTTTATCCTGTATTGCCAACTTGAGCACAATGCCTGGAACAGAAGGAATGTTTGCTGCAAGAACTAGTGGTACCTGATAAACTTGGCTAAGCAATTGTCTCCACTGGGGGCCAACTTGGTGAGGATTAAGTGAGATTTATTTGTCTAGGGATTTCCAAGTCTAAAATGTCATGCTACTGGGCTTCGGAAAAGGCTCCATTGGCACTGGGGATCCCTGCAGGAGGCTTCAAAGGTGACCAGGACCTTGACAATGGGCAGGCCCAGGGAGATGCAGGGAGATGGCTCCAGCTCCCCTTGTGGGGTTGGATTCAGACCAAGGTGATAATGGGCGGGGGAGATCTGGCACACACTCCCCACTGTCTCCTTCCACAGGGACATCTCCAAATCTCAGGGGATAAAACAGGATAGGAGATGGAGGGAGTGAGCGGGTGGGTAGGAAGTGTGCCACCCAGGCTGCTCATAGAGACAGGAGAGAGGGAAGGTGGGAGATTGGTGTTTGAATTAACAGGAACCCTAAGACTTTTCTAGAAGTAGATTTGAAAGAATAGGCCGGGCGCGGTGGCTCAAGCCTGTAATCCCAGCACTTTGGGAGGCCGAGACGGGCGGATCACGAGGTCAGGAGATCGAGACCATCCTGGCTAACACAGTGAAACCCCGTCTCTACTAAAAAATGCAAAAAACTAGCCGGGCGAGGTGGCGGGCGCCTGTAGTCCCAGCTACTCGTGAGGCTGAGGCAGGAGAATGGCGCAAACCCGGGAGGCGGAGCTTGCAGTGAGCTGAGATCCGGCCACTGAACTCCAGCCTGGGTGACAGAGCGAGACTCCGTCTCAAAAAAAAAAAAAAAAAAAAAAAAGAAAGAATAAACGGCAGGAATTTGTTTTCTTTTAGAAAAGAGGACACCTCCAGGAAGCGTCCTCGGCTTCAACAAGAGTCTCTTGTTGACTAATAAGCCCCTCACTGCCTTGTAGTCTTCTATGCCTCACAGTGAGGATTCAAGCTTCTCTCCCTTCTATACCCCATGAGGAAGGCTACCAAGGGGCAGAGAACAGAAACAGTCACCAAGTTCTTGGGCCAAGTCCAGGGCTTCTTGGACTGTATTCAGAGAGCTGCGGCTTTTCTCTACCACTTGCAACAGCTCTTGGTGTCTTTATGTGAGTTGCTTATTAACCAGAGGATATCAGGACACTGGGAGGGCAGAGCTGCTGCTGGTTGCCAGTGAGAATAATTCAGAAACACAGAGCGGGGCAGAGCTGATGTGTGCAGCTGATGTGACGGACAGAGGTGCCTGGCAGCGTGGAACCAGGCTCTGGGCACCATGCAGGAGCAGCAGATTGGAGGGGCCTGTGGCCTATGGGGATGGCCAGGAAAGGCAGGGTCCCCTACCAACACTGCAGGCCACCCCCAGGACGAAGGCATGGCGAAGGGCACTGATGGCAACCAGAGGCCACCTGTCGGGATGGGACACGGCACTGGACTGACACTTCCCTCTCACGGCCGCACATCTATCATCCTCCTTTTCCAAAGAGACTGCTTTTCCAGAAAAAGCGCTGAGTAAAAGACTCAAATCCCAGACATCCTCTTCCCTGTCTCCCGTAAGCTGCTACTGACAGTCCCCGTCTACAGAGTCAGTGTTGACGGGCTTCACCTGCCAGCTGACCCCTTGGGGTCAAACCAAGGAAGCAAAACAGCCACGGGCCCTGAGATGGTTCCTGACACCAGGCCACAGAGCAGCTTCCTGCTGTGTCTAAAGAAACATGGATTAGCCACGCTTCGGCCGGGCTGCAGTGCTATGTGTCTTAGGTTTCAAGCTGGTACCAGCTGCACCGAGGGGAAATGGTTGGGGAAGTTCTCCCATTTGGCTTCTTTCCACGTGGAGGACAGCAAAAGGAAGAGGGAGCTTAGAGCTGCTATGCTGGTACCGATGCCTTAAAAATGATGATATAAACACAGCCACAGGAGTCAGCCTGTGAGTCCCTGATGGGGACCAGAGGAGAAATGTCCTGACTTACCCTTCAGCCCACGCTCTGCAAACAGAAGTGACCCAGCCCTCATCTATCACCTCAAAAGCTAAACAACTTCCTCAGACGGCCCCATGGAATATAAATCAGGAGGGCCCTAGCTTCTAAGAAACCAGTACACAACTACAGCCCTCAGAAATACTTATCCTCATCTTCTTTCTTCCTCTTGTTTCAGAATAGGGTGCTAGCGAGTCATATCTGCAGATGAGGCCAGGCAACGTGGTTCATGTTTGCAGTCCCAGCACTTTGGGAGGCTGAGGTGGTTGGATCACTTGAGGCCAGGAGTTTGAGACCAGCCTGGTCAACATGGTGAAACCCCATCTCCACTAAAAATACAAAAATTAGCCAGGCGTGGTGGTGCCTGCCTGTAATCCCAGCTACTCAGGAGGCTGAGCCAGGAGAATTGCTTGAACCCGGGAGGCGGAGTTTGTAGCAAGCAGAGATTGTGCCACTGCCTTCCAGCCTGGGCAACAGAGAGAGACTCCATCTCAAATGAATAAACAAGCAAACAAAATAACTGCAGATGTATGTCGGAGGTCACCTTAAGCATGTTACTCAAAGTCTCTGAGCATGGGTCCTCATCTGTATCTCTGAGCATGGGTTTGAGGTGGGAGGTAAATGAGATCATCCATTCAGAGTTCTTAGTATACTACTACCTCGATAAATATCATTATTTCAGCGGCTGAAGGCCATTCTCAGGTATAAAAAAGGAGAAACAACACTTCTATACTAATCCCAAACAAGAAGGCTACGGGCCAGGACTTCAGTGATTCATGATGTCCAAGCCTTCTTGCTCCTGCTCTCTCTCATGCCAAGTCTGTGCCAGACCTGGTCGCACTTGGCAACCTCAGCGGCCTCCAACTTGTTTGAATTCTCACAGAGAATCCCAATGGGTACTCCGACCTGCTGGCGCAGAGACAAATTCAAACACACTGGAGTGGCAGTGAAATGTAGTATAAGAAATAGCCACAAGGAACGTTCAAGCTCTCAGAATGCCTGCAGAGCTGGGGTTTACACAGAGGGCCCCACTTTTCCAGACAGGCAGGGGAGCAAGCTTACAAATTATTTCCTCTCATGCATACTTTCATGATAGCATCATAACACGCACAATAAACACCTTTGGCTCCCCACTGAACAGGTACAGACATGACGGCTTTTCTGTTTTAAAGCTCCTGAATGCCAAAGCCTTCTCTGCTGCTCTGATGCCCCAACTTTCGCTGCCTGGGAATTGGATCTGGGGTAATGAGTGACACAGCAGGCAGAGATGACAGATTCCTCCTTAATGTAGCAATGCTGGGACAACCTGGAGTATCTGGCGTGGCGGGCAGGCACAGGCAGGATGGGAGAGGTAGCTGTGAGTACACCAACCTTTGTCCCTGTTTGCTCTGGGAGAGGGCAGGCCCTGCCAATGCTGCTCTCCTCTCATGGTGCCTGTGCCTGGGGCTCTTGGCTAGTCAAACCTCCCCGGGGACCCGAGGCGACCTGACCTTGGTGGGTGGCAAGCCGAGACCTCTTCAGGCAGTCAAAGGGTGCTCTGGCACCTCTGACATGACACAGCAGGTGTGGGGCTTGTAGACCTTCCCTGCTCCTGACCCCTGAGGAAGCCTCTCCTTCTGGCTCCTTCCCAGTGGAAAGCTTATCATTAACTAGCCGCCCAGAAAACGATGACCTACCCTGGGGCACTCCTTGGTTCAAACCACTTACAGGGTCTGAGGAAAACAGAAGGACGGTGCGGAGCCTGAGCTGGGCGGTGTTGTGTGCCTTCCTCTTGCCAGCCTTTGTCCTCTGGGGCAGGGGAGCACTCCTTTTTTAGCCTTGCTCACTGCCATATAAGTGGGTGTCTTGAGGAACCTGTGTGTTCTTTCTTCTGGCAAGGCTGCCCAGTTCTCTGGTTCCCCAGGTTAGGTACAAACAGGGTGACAGAGATACACGTCTGGTGGGGAGGTGGGGACACTCTGGCTCTTGTGTGAGAAATTCTCCTGCTTGCTCTCTCTCTTTCTCTCTCTCTCTCTCTTTTTTTTTTTTTCCTGGATGACACTGCTGGGGCTTGAAGCAGGCTGATCCTGAAAACCTACTTTTCTTGAGAAAAATCTGAGGGTTTTCTCTTTTCCTAGGAAGCTAGGCCCTGGTCCCCTGGCCCCTTCACCTTATGGAGGGCACCCCCTCTGCCAGGTCCCTCCCAGCTGGCAGGAGCATTTACGAAGGTCAGAGAAAAGCATCCTTCCCTTTCACAAATAAACAAACCCAATCCATGTGCTGGAGGACTTAGGGTATATTAATAGCCAGATATTTTGTTTTCCTATTCTGGTGCTTATCCCCTTCCACTAGGATGAAAGATAAGAGAACACAAAATGTTCTCCATCAGCCACCCTTCTCCCCTCCCCCAGGGAGAGGCAAGCCGGGGGCGTGCGCTCTTGTTTAAAACCATTCCTGATGGAGAAACCCTGAGAAAATAGACTTAAAAGTTTATATTCAGTCTCTCTTGGCTACTGTTGCTGCTCAGCAAAGAAACTCTATATTGTTTAAACCCTCCAGGCGAATGGGTTGCAAGGCAACCTTCAAACAATAGAAAATACCCCAAACTAAAAATAAAGGCATTAAGAGATGGAAAGCATGGTGTCACTTTGGTGAAATGATTCCAGAATTAGGGCAAGGGAGAAGGTTGTCGATCAGGCTGCTTGTGTGTGACGTCAGCCAGTTTGCCTGCTCTCACCCTTATCAATTGAGTTTCTTATAATCCAGACATATGGGGTCCTGCTTCTTTTTATTTCTGGACTCTCTATCCTCTCACTGGTCATCAACTGCTTTGTGGGGGAGGGTGTCAAAGGCCTGTAAGGTTGGGTGCCTCCTGTCCTCAGGAAACTTCCTAATCAATGCACTTATCCCACTGGCTCCCAGCTGACAAGGAACGGCACTCCCGTTCCTGAGAAATCCTTAGAAACCCAAGAACAGAGAGGGCTGGGGCCCAACTTAATATAAGGTTCTTACAGGAAGAAAGCAGGAGGGTCAGAGTTGGGGAGGACACGAGCTGATGGAAACAGGCTGGAGCCTGTTTTGAAGATGAGGAAGAGGCCATGAGCCAAGGAATATGGGCAGCCCCTAAAAGCTGGGAAAGAAAAGGAAATGGCTCCTCCTCTAGAGCCTCCAGAAGAAACACGGCCAAGCCAGCACCTTGATTTTAGCCTTATGAGACCCACTTTGCACTTCTGGCCTCCAGAAATGGAAGATCATGCATTCATGTTGTTTTAAGCCACTGGATTTGTGGTGATTTGTTACAACAGGAGATTAATACAATCATGAAAAGGAGAACCCGAGGAACTTTCATAAGGACAAGGAGTTGACAGTGAGTTCCTGGGCACTGCAGGCAGGTGACTGGGAAGCCTGGTAATGCCCTGGCCCTGGCCCTCAGTGACTGCTGCTCTCTGGCTGTGTGCTCTTTGCTGCAGATAGAGACCAGTAGGGGGCACTGAGCCAGCGGGGCAGCCTTTAAACAATCAAACACACATCAATACAAAGGCTGGGGCTTTGCCCACAGAGAGGGCAGGCTGATGGGTGCATTATCCAATAGGCAGTGAGACATTGTTTTCACCCATGACCCTTGGCCCACCCCAATCAGTGTCACTCAAAGAGAGATCAGACTGGAAAGGGAAACTGGAAGAAAGAAAAATACATCACCTCCACCTCCTACTCCAGGTTGCTGGCCAGAAATTACTGAAGATTCCTTTGGACTTCTCTGGAAGGAGATATATAAGAGACTACAAGGCAGGTTGTGAGCAAGTTTGCCTTCTCTCTGTTTATTCTCTGATTAAATGTCTTCTAAGGACATTTTCTTCTCTGGTATAACAGAGCCTAGGAAATCCTACCTCAAAAAAAAAAAAAAAAAAAAAAAAGCAGAAGACCAATAATTTACTCTGTTCTCATGACATTTCTAGGAGACAAGAACCATCAGTCCCATTTTATAATTTGGGACTCTGAATTACAGAGAGGGCAAGCAACATGGACATGGCCACACAGCCAACCAGAGCGTTTCACTTAAAGCAAAACGCAGCTCTGCTGCCCTGCACTGGTACTGCGCCTTCCGTACTGCTCACGCTTAGTCTCAGGCTCTGGCTAACCCGGTCAGTAGGGCGTGGCTTCTGGGTAGGTGGTCCCAGTGGAATGCAGAGATAGAAAATCATTAAACCTGTCATCACAGGGCAAGCCACTGACGCCTCAGTGGGAAGATTTTCCAGACCAGAGCTCTGAATTGCTCTGGGGTGTATGTGTGTGTCATTTTGGAAGGTAATCCGGGGAGGAGGGAAGGTCCTAAATAACAGCCAAGTCAAGGTATTAGCACTCTACATAAATAAACCCACAAAGAGCTCTCATTATTTTCTAACATCAATCCAAATCTTTTTCTAGCTTTTTTCTCATTCATCTGCCCTGTTTCTCTCTCCCTTTATCATTCTTCTGAGAGTACCTGGAATCTACCTTTAGGAGCAAAGCTAAAAGATTCTCCAAACTCACTGCCAGGGGATTGAAGTGGCTTATGCCAAACAGCTGCTGAACCTTCAGGACCAGCTCTGCCAGGGCCCATGGCTCGGCATGAACGCCAGCAGCTCCGCACACTGTGGGCCATCTCCACTGCCCTTTCACTCAGAGGGGCTTCTGCAGAGTCACCCTCATTTCTTTTTTGAGACGGAGTCTTACTCTGTCGCCCAGGCTGGAGTGCAGTGGCCGGATCTCAGCTCACTGCAAGCTCCGCCTCCCGGGTTCACGCCATTCTCCTGCCTCAGCCTCCCGGGTAGCTGGGACTACAGGCGCCCGCCACCTCACCCGGCTAGTTTTTTTGTATTTTTTAGTAGAGACGGGGTTTCACAGTGTTAGCCAGGATGGTCTCGATCTCCTGACCTCGTGATCCGCCCGTCTCGGCCTCCCAAAGTGCTGGGATTACAGGCTTGAGCCACCGCGCCCGGCCTCTTTTTTTTTGAGACAGAGTTTCGCTCCATTGCCCAGGCCAGAGTGCAGAGGCATGATCACGGTTCACTGCAACCTCTGCCTCCTGGGTTCCAGCGATTCTCGCGCCTCAGCCTCCCAAGTAGCTGGGACTGCAGGAGTGTGCCACCATACCTGGTTAATTTTTTTTTCTTTTTTTTTGAGACAGAGTCTCATTCTTGTTGCCCAGGCTGGAGTGCAATGACGTGATCTCAGCTCACTGTAACCTCCACCTCCCCGGTTCTAGTGATTCTCCTGCCTCAGCCTCCCAAGCAGCTGGATTACAGGCGCCCACCACCACATCCAGCTAATTTCTGTATTTTTAGTAGAGACGGGGTTTCACCATGTTAGCTAAGCTGGTCTCAAACTCCTGACCTCAGGTGATCCACCCACCTCGGCCTCCCAAAGTGCTGGGATTATAGGCATGAGCTACCACACCCGGCAATTTTGTATTTTTAGTACAGATGGGTTTCTTTTTTTTTTTTTTTTTTGAGACGGGGTCTCACTCTGTTGCTGAGACTGGAGTGCAGTGGTGTGATCTTGACTCACCACAACCTCTGCCTCTTGGTTTCAAGTGATTCTCCTGCCTCAGCCTCCCAAGTAGCTGGGATTACAGGTGTGCACCATCGCACCTGGCTAATTTTTGAATTTTTAGTAGAGACAGAGTTTTGCCATGTTGGCCAGGCTGGTTTCGAACTCCTGATCTCAGGTGATCCACCTGCCTTGGCCTCCCAAAGTGCTGGGATTATAGGCGTGAGCCACTGCGCCTGGCCAGATGGAGTTTCACCATGTTGGCCAGGCTGGTCTTTAACTCCTGACCTCAAGTGATCCACCCTCCTCCGCCTCCCCCAGTGCTGGGATTAGAGGTGTGAGCCACCACGTCTAGCCAACCCTCATTTCTTGCCACCCAAATTTTGTGACTCTCAAAGACTATGAAAGGATGCCTCTGTTTTCCTTAAGGTATAAAGAGAGTGAAATGGAATGATTTGGTTTCAAATGATATTGTCAGGTCTTAAGTATTTAAAAAGTGTAACAAGCTTGGGCAACATAGTGGGGCCCCATCTCTACAAAAAAATTAAAAAATGAGCTGGGCATGGTGGTGTATGCCTGTAGTCCCAGCTACTCAGGAGGCTGTGGTGGTAGGATCACTTGAACCCAGGAGTTTGAGGCTGCAGAGAGCCATGATCATGCCACTGCACTCCAGCCTGGGTGACAGAGCAAGACCCTGTCTCAAAAAAGAAAAGTGTGTAGCTGAGGCAACTGTGAGCTTTCAATCACTGGGGACCTTCTGCCCACCCTACATGATAACTGCTGCTCTTGCATCACCACAGCCAGCGCACCTCCCCCACCGTGGGCAACCGGAGAAAACTGCACAACACTCAACTGTCCTCTAATTAAACTAAAGAATGAGTATCAACAAATGGGGAAATGGTCTGCAAGATACTGACACAAGGAGAAAACTCACGCCCAAGAATTTGGCAGTACTTACGTAGCATTATACAGACAAGAACAGAGACACAGTCTCCTGGCCAGTTAGCCGGTCACACAGAACTGTACTTACACAGGTAGAAGTCAAGATACCCCTAGAGTCTGCAGCTGCTTTCTAGGCTCCCATAAGAGCTCCTGATTAGCATCTGGGTGTCCTGGATCCCTTTATAACAGAAAAAGAGGTAGTTTGGGGGCCAGAGAAATATTCTAGGTCCTAGGATTCAGTTTCCAGATCTTCAAAATTTTTTTAATTGTAAAAATATGTGCAATAGGCCAGGCGTGGTGTCTCACGCCTGTAATCCCAGCACTTTGGGAGGCTGAGGCAGGCAGATAACCTGAGGTCAGGAGTTCGAGACCAGCCTGACCAACATGGAGACACCCTGTCTCTATTAAAAATACAAAACTAGCCGGGAGTGGTGGCGCATGCCTGTAATCCCAGCTACTCAGGAGGCTGAGGCAGGAGAATCATTTGAACCTGGGAGGTGGAGGTTGCAGTGAGCCAAGATCATGCCACTGCATTCCAGCCTGGGCAACAAAAGTGAAACTCCGTCTCAAAAAAAAAAAAAAAAAAAAAAGCATAATATAAAATTGCCATTTAAAATGTTTAAGTCCAGTGGCATTAAGTACATTCACACTGTTGTGCAACTATAACCACCATCCTAGATAGTACAAAACTTTTTTTTTTTTTGAGATGGAGTCTCACTGTGTTGCCCAAGTTGGAGTGCAGTGGTGTGATCTCGGCTCACTGCAACCTCCACCTCCTAGGTTCAAGTGGTTCTCCTGCCTCAGCCTCCCAAGTAGTTGGGATTATAGACACCTGCCACCATTCCTGGCTAATTTTTTGTATTTTTAGTAGAGACAGGGTTTCACCATGTTGGCCAGGCTGGTCTCAAACTCCTGGCCTCAAGTAATCCACTCACCTCGGCCTCCCAAAATGCTGGGATTACAGGCGAGAGCCAGCGTGCCCAGCCCTACATAGTATAAAACTTTTTTAGTGTGTGTGTGTGAGACATGGCCTCTTTCTGTCACCCAGGCTGGAGTGCAGTGGCACCATCACAGCTCACTGACCTCCCAGGCTCAAGCGATCCTCCTACCATAGCGTCCCAAGTAGCTGGGATTACCGGAGTGTGCCACCATGTCTAGTTATTTTTTTAAATTGTTGTTTTCTGTAGAGACAAGATCTCACTATATTGCCAGGGCTGGTCTCGAACTCCTGGGCTCAAGCCATCCTCCCACCTCAGCCTCCCAAAGTGCTGGGATTACAGGAGTGAGCCACCACACCCAGCCAGTGCAAAACTTCTATTAACTAGACTCTGTGAAGACCACAGCAAGGTGATTTCCTTGAAAAGGCTCTGCCTGAACGTCTTTCATGGTATCTCAAACTATGATATCCCTAAGAAAGGTACCAAAAAACCCTTTTGGCCTCAAAAAGAGTAGTAACAAACCCACTTGTGTGCCAACTCCCCATTCCACTTTCTTTTCAGGCTCCACCGTCCCCACCACTTAGCAGTGACTTCAGAGATGACCTAAATCTGAAGAGGAGCTTTATCAGCTCCTTTTAGTATCCAAATCTGCCCCCACCCCTGCTCGTCCCTTTTACTTTCTCTGGGTAATTGCATGTTTTCATACATAAATGAAAAGCAACGATTGCAAGGCTGAGGGGTAAAGGTGGTATGGGCAGGTTCCATAACAGAGAGGTTTCCAGAGAATGACAAAATGAGGGAAGACTCCCTGATCTGGAAGAAATGTGAAGCTATAAGAAAATAGCTTGAGAAAGGACTGTTGGGGGAAACTCAAGAGAGCACAGAGGGATGGAGGTATGAGTGGAAAGGGGTGGTGAGACCTATACATTATTGATTCCAAAATCTTTATTTATCTTTATCTATAGCCCTGACCTCTCTCTGGAATGCCAGACTCATAAATGTAGCTCCTACCTGACAATTTCTCTTGGATGTCCAATTGGTACTTAACATGGACAAAGCAGAACTCTTCATTTGACCTGCCCTACCTAAGTCTGCTTCTCCCTTAATCTTTTCTAACTGAATTCATGAAAAAATCTGAAAGTAACCGCTAATAGCCCTTTCTGTGACTCCCCCCAACCCTGCAGAAAGTCTTACTGACTCTATTTCTACAAAAAATGCCATGTAGCTGTTCACTTTTCTCTATTTCTATTTCAATTGTCCCAGTCTAAGCCATCACCATCTAACATCTCTCTACAATGACCTCCTCAACTGACCTACCATCTAACATCTCTCTACAATGACCTCCTCAACTGACCTGTCTGCTTCCATTCTACAACCCCTACACCATCCATTTTCTACTTGAAGTTAGTGATCTTTTAAAATTCAGATCAGCTCATGTCACCTTCCTTGCTTAATAGCTTTCAAGGTCTTCTCATACTTTCAGAATAAAATACAGGCCGGGCACGGTGGCTCACGCCTGTAATTCCAGCACTTTGGGAGGCCCAGGCAGGTGGATCACGTGAGGTCAGGAGTTCAAGACCAGCCTGGCCAACATGGTGAAACTCTGTCTCTACTAAAAATACAAAAACTAGCTGGCGTGGTGGTGCGTGCCTGTAATCCCAGCTATGCAGGAGGCTGAGGCAGGAGAATCACTTGAACCTGGGAGGCAGAGGTTGCAGTGAGCTGAGATTACACCACTGCACTCCAGCGGGTGACAGAGTGAGACTTCGTCTCAAAGAAAACAAAAACAAACAAACAAAAATGCAATTTCCTTATCCTAGCTACAAAGCCCTCCATAAGCTGGACTCGGCACATTTTTCCTACCTCACTTTTTTGTTTTGTTTTGTTTTTTGGGACGGAGTTTCGCTCTTGTTCCCTAGGCCGGAGTGCAATGGCACGATCTCAACTCACTGCAACCTCCCTCTCCTCGGTTCAAGTGATTCTCCTGCCCCAGCCTCTCAAGTAGCTGGGATTACAGGTGCCCACCAGCACGCCCAGCTAGTTTTTTGTATTTTTAGTAGAGATGGGGTTTTACCATGTTGGCCAGGCTGGTCTCAAATTCCTGACATCAGGTGATCCACCTGCCTCGGACTCCAAAAGTGCTAGGATTACAGGCATGAACCACCGAGCCCGGCTTCCTATCTCACTTTATATCATTTTCCCCTCATTCTGCCATGGCCACACTGGCCATCCTGCTGGTTCTCAAACACAAAGAACTTTTTCCTACCTTGTGGACTCTGTATGAGTTAATAGCATGTTATGTCTGGAATGCTTCTCTCACATGTCTGTCTATGGATGGCTCCTTCTTATCATATCTCAGCTTAAATGACACATCTTCAGAGAAACTTGCCCTATGCATCTCATCTAAAGTGGGCAAGACATTAATTTACTACTATGTGATATCTTCTGGCTCATTTAATTTTTTGTGTCTTACCCCATAGCATATAAACTCCATAAGAGAAGGACTTTGTCTTTTCTATAAGGGATTCCCAGTGCCTAAAATAGCGTCTGGCATAGAACAGGTGTTCCACAAAGTAAGTTGGATGAATAGGTTAAAAAAATATGATCATTCTATGCAATAAATGATCAAAAGGAACAAAGCAAAGATCAAAAGTAAGGTAGGAAACTAGACAAAGACATAAGAAAACTACAGACCAATGTATCTTATACATATTGAAGCAAAACACTCTCAAGAAAATGTTAGCAAACTGAGGCCCCGTCTGGTGGCTCACACCTGTAGTCTCAGCACTTTGGGAGGCCAAGGTGGGTGGATCACTTGAGGTCAGGAGTTAAGAGACCAGCCTGGGCAACATGGCAAAACCCCATCTTGTCCTAAAAATACAAAAATTAGCCGGGCATGGTGGTGTGCATCTGTAATCCCAGCTACTCAGGAGGCTGAGGAAGGAGATCGCTTGAATCCAGGAGGTGGAGGTTGCGGTAAGCCAAGATTGCGCCACTGTACTCCAGCTTGGGTGACAGAGTGAGACTCCATCTCAAACAAAACAAAACAAAACAAAAACAAAACAAAAAACAAAAACCTGGCAAACTGAACCCAGCACATATAAAAGCGATAATATACCATAATCAAGTGGGATTTATCCTAGGAATGAAAGGTTGGTTTAACACTTGAAAGCCAATTAATATATACAACATAATAATAGAATAAAAGGCAAGACTGATCTATGATCTTCTCAATAGATGCAGAAAAACACTGAACAAAACCCAACACCCTTTTATGGTGAAGACACTTAACAAACTAGGAATAGAAGGGAACTTCTTCAATCTGATAAAAGGCATCCACTTAAAACCCACAGCTAAAATAATACTTAATGGTGAAAGACTGAATACTGTCTCCTGAAGGTCAGGAACAAGACAAGGATGTCCACTCTCATCACTTCTACTCAACATTGTACTGGAAGTTCTAGCTAAGGCAATTAGGCAAGAAAAAGAAATGGCATCTAGATTGGAAAGGAAAAAGTAAAACTCTATTTGCAGATGGTGTAATCTTGTATATAGAAATAGTATTGTATGGCCAGGCATGGTGGCTCACGCCTGTAATCCCAGCACTTTGGGAGGCTGAGGCGGGTGGATCACGAGGCCAGGAGATAGAGATCATCCTGACTAACACGGTGAAACCCCATCTCTACTAAAAATACAAAAAATTAGCCGGGTATGGTGGCAGGCGCCTGTAGTCCCAGCTACTCAGGAGGCTGAAGCAGGAGAATGGCGTGAACCTGGGAGGTGGAGCTTGCAGTGAGCCAAGATTGCGTCACTGCCCTCCAGCCTGGGCGACAGAGCGAGACTCTGTCTCAAAAAAAAAAAAGAAAATAAATAGTATTGTATATAGAAATAGCATTTTCTATATTAAAGAAAACCCGTTAGAATGAATAAATGAGTTCAGCAAGATTGCAAGGTACAAGATCAATATACAAAATCCATTTTTTGTTCATTAGCAATGGTAATCTGAAAATGAAATTAAGGGAATAATTATATTTATAATAGCATCAAAGGGAATAAAATACTTAGAAATAAATTTAACAAAAGAAATATAAGACTTGAAAACTGACAACTATAGAAATGGTCAAAAATAAATGAAAGAAGACCTAAAGCCAGGTGCCCTGGCTCACGCCTGTAATCCCAGCACTTTGAGAGGCTGAGGTGGGTGGATCACCTGAGGTCAGGAGTTCGAGACCAGCCTGACCAACATGGAGAAACCCCGTCTCTACTTAAAATACAAAATTAGCTGGGTGTGGTGGTGAATGCCTGTAATCCCAGCTACTTGGGAGGCTGAGGCAGGAGAATCGCTTGAACCTGGGAGGTGGAGGTTGCGGTGAGCCTAGATTGTGCCATTGCACTCTAGCCTGGGCAACAAGAGTAAAACTCCATCTCAAGAAAAGTAAAAAATAAAAAAGAAAAAGAAAAAAAGAAAGAAGACCTAAATAAATGGAAAGACATCCTATATTAATAGATTGGAAGATATAGTACTGTTAAAATGACAACATTCCCCACACTGACTTATAGATTCAATTAATCCCTAACATTTTGCAGAAACTGACCAACTGCTCTTAAAATTCATGTGGAAATGCACAGGATCCAGAATAGAAAAAAAAAAAAATTCTGAGGAAGAAGAACAAAGTTGGAAGACTGAAACTTTCCAATTTCAAAACTTACTCCAAAGCAAAGGTAATCAAGACAGTGTGGTACTGCCATAAAGATAGAGATATACATCAATGGGAAAGAATGGGAAGTTCAGAAATAAACCCTCACAATTTTTCTCTTTTTTTTTTTGAGATGAAGTCTCACTCTGTCACCCAGGCTGGAGTGTAGTGGCCTGATGTCAGCTCACTGCACCCTCTGCCTCCTGGGTTCAAGTGATTCTCCTGCCTCAGCCTCCCAAGTAGCTGGGATTACAGGTGCGTGCCACTGTGCCTGGCTAACTTGTGTATTTTTAGTAGAGACAGCGTTTTGCCACGTTGGCCAGGTTGGTCTTGAACTCCTGACCTTGGGTGATCCGCCCGCCTCGGCCTCCCAAAGTGTTGGGATTACAGGCATGAGCAACTGCACCCGGCCAATTTTTAAAAAAACAAGATTAAATATATATGTTTAAAAGTAGGCAAAGGAGGCCAGGCATGGTGGCTTACACCTGTAATCCTAGCACTTTGGGAGGCTGAGGTGGGTGAATCACCTGAGGCCAGAAGTTTGAGACCAGCCTGGCCAACATGGTGAAACCCCATCTCTACTAAAAATATAAAATCAGCCACGTGTGGTGGTGCATGCCTGTTGTCCCAGCTGCTTGGGAGCCTGAAGCATGAGAATTGCTTGAACCCAGGAGGCAGAGGTTGCAGTGAGCCGAGACTGTGCCAGTGCACTCCAGCCTGGGTGACAGAGCAAGACTCTGTCTCAAAAATAAAAGAAAAAAAAAAAAAGTAGGCAAAGGACTTTGAATAGACATTTTGTCAAAGAAGATATGTAAACACATGAAATGCAAATCAAAACCACAGTACTTCGCATCTATCAGGTTGGCTGTAATAGAAAAAATGGAGGCTGGGTGTGATGGCTTATGCCTATAATCCCAGCACTTTGGGAGGCTGATGCAGAAGGACTGCTTGAGCCCAGGAGTTCAAGACCAGCCTAGGCAACATAGCAAAACTCTTGTCTCTACAAAAGATTAAAAACTTAGCTGAGTGTGGTGGCACATGCCTGCAGTCTCAGCTACATGGGACGCTAAGGCAGGAGGATTGCTTGAGCCCAGGAGGTGGAGGCTGCCATAAACCCTGTTAGTGTCACTACATTCCAGCCTGGGTGACAGAGCAAGACTTCGTCTCAAAAACAAACATTCTAGGCACGGTGGCTCATGCCTGTAATCCCAGTACTTTGGGAGGCCAAGGCAGGCGGGTCACCTGAGGTCAGGAGTTCGAGACCAGCCTGGCCAACATGGTGAAACCCCATCTCTACTAAAAATACAAAAATTAGCCAGGTGTGGTGGCGTGTGCCTGTAGTCCCAGCTACTCAGGAGGCTGAGACAGGAGAATCGCTTGAACCCGGGAGGCAGAGGCTGCAGTGACCCAAGATCACGCTACTGCACTCCAGCCTGGGGAACAAAAGCGAAACTCCTTCTCAAAAATAAATAAATAAATAAATAAAATAAAAACAAAAAACAAAACGAACAAAAAACCCCCCAGCTACTCAGGAGGCTGAGGCAGGAGAAGCATTTAAACACAGGAGGCTGGCTGGGCGTGGTGGCTCACGCCTTACTCCCAGCACTTTGGGAGGCTGACGGGGGTGGATCATCTGAGGTCGGGAGTTTGAGACCAGCCTGACCAACACGGAGAAACCCCGTCTCTACTAAAAATACAAAATTAGCCGGGTGTGGTGGTGCATGCGTGTAATCCCAGCTACTTGGGAGGCTGAGGCAGGAGAATCGCTTGAACCTGGGAGGCAGAGGTTGCGGTGAGCCGAGATCATGCCACTGCACTCCAGCCTGGACAACAAGAGTGAAACTCCATCTAAAAACAAACAAACAAAAAAACAGAAAACAAACAAAAAACCCAGGAATCGGAGGTTGCAGTGAGACAAGATGTCACCATTGCACTTCAGCCTGGGTGACAGAGTGAGACTCCATTTCAAAAACAAACAGAAAACCAAATAGATGGATAGATAGATAGACAATAAGAAGTACTGGTGATGGATGTGGAGAAATTGGAACCTTCATACTTTGCTGTTGGGAATATAAAATGACATAATTGCTTTGAAAAAGTTTTTACAGTTCTTTAAAAGTTACTATACGGAGTTACCATATGACCCATTAATTCCACTCTGTCATGTGGAATTACTCCAAGAACAAACTTGTACCTGAATGTTCACAGCAGCATTATACATAAGATCCAAAAAGTGGAAACCACCCAAATGTCAACAGATGAATAAACAAAATGCAGTATATCTCTAAAATGGACTATTAGTCAATTGTAAAAAAGGAATAAAGTAGGAAGGAAATTCTGACACATCCTACACATGGATGACATGATAGCAATGTTCTTGAGGACATTATGCTAACTGAAATAAGCCAGTCACAAAAAGACAAATACTGCATAATTCCACTTATAGGAAACACCTAGAGTAGTCAAATTCATAGAGATAGAAAGTAGAATGGCAGGTGCCAGAGGCTGGAAGGAAAGAAAAATGGGGAGTTGTTATTTCACAGGTCTAGAGTTTCAGTTTTGCAAGATGAAAAGAGTTCTGGAGATCTGTTGTACAACAATGTGCACAGTTTACTGTATGTCACACATAAAAATGGTTAAATGGTAAATTTTATGTTCTGTTTTTTTAACCACAATTTAAAATTAATTTTTTTAAAAAGCACGGTCTTGAGTAAAAAACCTTAATAAAAATTCATTTTTATCACGCTATTAAAGTATAACAGACATGGAAAGAATTTTCAAATTTGATAAAGAAACTTGCTGGCTGTGTTTACCTTTATTTTTTACTCTTCTTAGAGTAGTGAAAACAGACCACTTGGTTTAATTTTGATTATTTTTACTTCCTGGTTCCTGCCTGATTATGCAATTCTTTTGGTTACAAATAGAGAGGGGAAAGTTTATGTGCTAGTCTATTATATTTATGTCATTACATGAAAGAAGACTGATAAATGTTTCTATTTATATCAAGTTTTAATAAAAACTTAAATCTTCTCTAAGGTCTACGAGCTGCTGCTATTTTATATTCTAAATTCATTCTTATTTTAACTGATTTTATAATACACTAGCTTCCTCTTTCAACAAACCTAAAGGTTATAGAATCCATCTTGAGTAATACAGAAAATGTTGCATAGATTTTGAAAATTTAATCGCAACTTCAAAATGTAACTACTGCTTGTCTTTGACAATTTGATAGAAGATATGCTAAAAAGGACAGATGTTCATTACAATCACATGCAAAAGGCCAGCTCCCAGAATAGCTACTATTCCATACGTGCATCATGTGATTTCCCAAGTTAGCATCTCTGCCTTTAAACAATAATCACACAGATGCATTTTTAAGTGTCTTAAAGTCACAATAGCATCCATTTGCTATGAACTTTATCCTAAGCCTTGTGGGGGCTCTATTATTAAAATTATGTACCTAGAACTACCGAGAAAGCAGTTGTGACTAAGATGTCAAAGTCCCCAGGACATACTACCTCAACATTTTTCATTATAATCAGGATCCCTTAAATTGTTCTCTGGTAAATTCTGTTACAATATCACTGGCTGCTTCTTTCTGTATAAAAGGACACAAGTGTGTTTCCATGTAAGGTATACCAGAGACACTGGGGATGGTTATTTGTAATTATAAAGTGATATTACATTTACTTTATTCTCTGTTTAGCCAGAAAAATTGAATGCTTGGGCAGTTGCTATATACTAGGACCTGCTTGACTGGGGCCTGAATGGGAACCATATTGAGCTTTGTGAAAAGAATGAGGAGACAGTCTCCTTGGAGAGGGTTCCCAGTCTCATCTACCGTTTTCATACATTACTTGATTTGATCCTTTCAATAATTCTTGGATGTTGTGGGGAAAGAAATTGAGGTTCAGAGCAACGAAGTGATTTGCTCAAGGCATACTCTTTCCCTTTCATTCATTCTTCATTTAACTAATATATATTCATCAACCCTGCCTATCTGCCTAAGGAGGCGCAGGGAATACAACTGTCAACAGAAACCAATCCTGTATTCCATGCTCTTACAGTCCAAAAGGAGAAACAGATACGGAAGCATCCAGGGTGTGTGTCTTTGAATGGCTGACCCTACATGCTAATCATTTACCATCCCCCAGGGTTCACCACACCTTTATGTTCTTGTCCTGGCTCACTGACCTCATCTCCTGTTTACCTATTATGTATGTGTAATTATAATATATATACACACACAACCATAAACATATATGTGTATGTAAATACACACACATATATTTAAGGAAATGTATATGCTCCTTTTTAAAGGTATAGATTTTAAAGGTAAAGATTCCTCTATCTTCCCCACCATTAAGGGATCATTGAGCTGCATCTCTGCCACTAACAGACCTACTGGCTCCGAGGAAATCTCATCCAGTTTGAGACTTGGTAGTGACAGGACAGTGTCAAGGAAAGAATGTTAATGATTTTTCCACTAGCTGATCCCAAAAGCTTGGCAGAGGGGAGCTCAGTCCACTGAATATTTATATAGCACCTTGATTAAAAGAGCTCAAAGTAGTACTCTAAGTAGCTAAATTATAACTTCATTTGATAAATTACATATTTTTTAAAAAGTTCCTTTGCCAACCTTCATTTTTTGTTAAAAATAATCACAAGATGATCTTCATAGAAAGAAGCCTAAAGAAAAATTGTAAATGGTAATAATCTCTAGGTGATCTTAATTATCTCCTGTATCATTCAACATTTCTACAATAATTATATGGACTTCTTTTTCAAATACAGAAAAATGTTACATAAGAAATTAAATCTGGGCCATAAAAAAACTCAACCACACTCATAATTGTTAAAATATAAATAAAAATGATTCTTTAAACCCATCATATTGGCAAGACTATTATAAAGCTAGTATACCTAGTATAGGCAAGGGGACAGCAAACTCAGCATGCTCATATCCAGCTGATGGGTGTACAAATTGGCACTGGTTTTTTGGAGGGCAATTTGGCAATATCTATTACAATTTTAAATGCACATACTTCTGAACCCAACAATTCTAATACTTTTCTTAGATATATACTTGTATAAGGGTGCAAAGATATATGTAGAAGGACATTCAATAAGGAACTTAATTGTGCTAGATCCATAGAGAAGAATATTTGCAACTATTAAGATAACTCTATACCTATGATTAGAATTTATGGGTTAATTCAAAAAACAAGTTGTAGAACAGTGAATATAACACTTTCTTTTTCTTTTTCTTTTTTTTTTTGAGACACAGTCTCGCTCTGTTGCCCAGACTCGAGGGCAGTGGTGCAATCTTGGCTCACTGCAACCTCCGCCTCCTGGGTTCAAGAGATTCTCCTGCCTCAGCCTCCTGAGCAAAGTAGCTGGGATTACAGGCACACACCACCACACCCAGGTAATTTTTGTATTTTTAGTAGAGATGGGGTTTTGTCATGTTGGCCAGGCTGGTCTCAAACTCTTGACCTTAAGTGATCTGCCCGCCTCGGCCTCCCAAAGTGCTGAGATTATAGACTATGAGCCACCGTGCCTAGTCCTGTTATAAAGTTTTAAAACGATGTAAATGTATTTATGTGCTTGTGCATAAAATTACAGCATCTGGAAGAGTATTTCAAAACCGAATTGTGTAAATACCTCTGAGGAGTGAGAAGACTGGGGCAGGAGAGGGCTTTTTATTTTTATTTTTTTATTTTTATTTTATTTATTTATTTATTTATTTATTTATTTATTTATTTTATTTTTTTTTTTTTGAGACGGAGTCTCGCTCTGTCGCCCAGGCTGGAGTGCAGTGGCTGGATCTCAGCTCACTGCAAGCTCCGCCTCCCGGGTTTACGCCATTCTCCTGCCTCAGCCTCCCGAGTAGCTGGAACTACAGGCGCCCGCCACCTCGCCCGGCTAGTTTTTTGTATTTTTAGTAGAGATGGGGTTTCACCGTGTTAGCCAGGATGGTCTCGAACTCCTGACCTCGTGATCCACCCGTCTCGGCCTCCCAAAGTGCTGGGATTACAGGCTTGAGCCACCGCGCCCGGCCTTATTTTTTTTGAGAGAGAGTCTCGCTGTGTTGCCCAGGCTGGAGTGCAGTGGCGTGATCTCGGCTCACTGCAAGCTCCGCCTCCCAGGTTCACGCCATTCTCCTGCCTCAGCCTCCCAATTGGCTGGGGCTACAGGCGCCCGCCACCGGGCCTGGCTAATTTTTTTGTATTTTTAGTAGAGACCGGGTTTCACAGTGTTCTCCAGGATGGTCTGGATCTCCTGACCTCGTGATCCGCCCGCCTCGGCCTCCCAAAGTGCTGGGATTACAGGCGTGAGCCACCTTGCCTGGCTGGCTTTTTATTTTTTAATCGAATATTCTTTGATATTATTTGAATTTTGTTACATTAAGCATGCATTTTAATTTTTAACAGTTTTATTGGGACATAATTCATACATCATACAATTCACCAATTTAAAGAAGACTTTTGTGCATTTATACATTCAGTGGTTTTTAGTATATTCAGAGTTATGCAATCATACCTACTGCATATATTTTTTTAAATGAAAATATATTTTTGAAAGATGCTTCAAAAGTGAACTTGCTATAGCCAAGAAAATTTGTGTGAGAGAGAATCAGAAAAAATTTGAATAGTATAACACTCATAAACAAGGAGGAAAAACATATATGAACAAAAAAAGATGGAGAAGGTCAGAGACAGAAAACAAAGAAAGATTTTTTTTTCTTTTTTTAGAGTCAGGGTCTCATGCTGTTGTCCAGGCTGGAGGGCAGTGATGCAATCATAGCTCACTGCAGCCTTGAACAACTCCCTGGCTCAACAGATCCTCCAGCTTCACCCTCCTGGGTAGCTGGGACTACAGGCCACCATGCCCAGCTAAAGAAAGATTTTTAAATGAGTTTTAACTAAAAGCATGTTAGATCTGTATCCTTAAATAAACACATCTGGATTTTGTAACTAAAAGATCAAGGTAAGATATTTGGGCACGATAAGAAAAAGAAATCTTTGATTTGACAGGACTGCAAATACAGTATTTGGATAAACCAGATTCCATATAAATGTGCAGACAGCTGGATATGAATTCCATCTATGGAAGACACATAAAAGAGTTTAGAGAACCGTGTTATTCTGTAATTTCCAGAAATCTCTCCTGTCTTAGGAATGCTGACAGAGAGGTTCTTACTCTCAAGCAATGAATACTCACTGAACATCAATAATGCTGATTTGGTTAAGTGTATCTGAAAATATAAGGAGAGATGGATAGAGAGAAAAAGATTCCTGAAACATATGACAAACTTAATAACCACAAACCATGCAGGAATATTCTGACCTTTTGGCTCAAACTTTTGTCAATGAGAAAACTTACTCTTGAAAACACACAGTGTTTTATGAAAACATTCAGCAAAACTCAAATTTAATCTATTACTTAAAATAAAATTACCTTTTCTCTGAGACATTTTCCTCATTAAAATCATCCTTGAGCACTACAGATCTTAGGAACATTCTGTAGATCATCTTATTTTGTTTTTTCAAGCCTTTAAAAAGCACAGTTCCAAAGTTGTGTAGCTGGAGGCATCTCTGACATCAGGAAAAGCAAACTTTACTTTTCCTGTATATTCTGTAAAATCAATTAGCTTGATTAGTATATGATCTTATTTACTTAATTAGGGCAGTGTGGTGACTTTAGCAATTGTTGTAGTTCAACTTCACTACAATAATGGAAATGTACACAGGATAGCCACTCCCATGCAAAACCTGTTTTTATAAAGGAGTAAATGTTAGATTAAAAATAAAAGTCACTAGTTTTTGAGTTAGGAGACTGCAAAGTAATGCTGGTGCAATAATGTGTAACAAAAATTTAAGATCAGTATGTCATCTGATAAGACAGGTCATCTTTAAAACTATCGTAAGTGGTAACAGGGTAATAGTTTATTTTTTATTTTTTATTTACTTTGTGGTAATAGTTTAAAAATTTCTTGACTATCTTTTCAAAATCACTCACCTTGTGGCTAACACATGATTAATACTTGATTCCAAATCAATCAAGAAGGAATCCTTGAGAACAAGCTATCCTTTAATAAAGTGTTATAATGTGGTGTACCTATTTCCACATGTGCATGTTTGCATGTGCCTATGTGTAATGCAGAATTTTTTTTTTTTTTTTTTTGAGACGGAGTCTCGGTCTGTATCCCAGGCTGGAGTACAGTGGTGCAATCTCTGCTCACTGCAAGCTCCGCCTCCCAGGTTCACACTATTCTCCTGCCTCAGCCTCCCAAGCACCTGGGACTACAGGTGTCTGCCACCACGCCCGGCTAATTTTTTGTATTTTTATTTTTAGTAGAGATGGGGTTTCACTGTGTTAGCCAGGATGGTCTCGATCTCCTGACCTTGTGATCCGCCCGCCTTGGCTTCCTAAAGTGCTGGGATTACAGGCATGAGCCACCGCACCTGGCCTGTAACGCAGCATTTTATTGGGAATTAATGTATTGCACATGCTGGAGACTGTAACTAACAATATATTAATCTCCATAAATGCTCTAATTGCCTATAACATATTAGGAAACCATATGAAAATAGAAAATGTGGCTATCCCTGGTAATACGCCATGTAGGACAATTATCAGACTAAAATACTTATTTAATTGCTTAAAAGTAAAACCACCTTATCAGAAAGGTTACCTACATCTTATCCTGTGACCATGACAACAAATTAAAAATGGAACTGCTGAAACCTCCAAAATATGCAAAATGGTAACTGAAAGGATGTCACTTTAATGATAGTTAAAACATCCATCTCCATGGGCTAAATGTAGACACAATTGGAAGCTAACCTTGGCATTCAGGCTTGAGGTTAGACCAGCAGGACTTCTATTGTCATCTGGACAGGTGGCAATAGCCTTAGAAGGGGATGTCAGGGCCTCCAAAGTCTTCTTTTAGATCTTACATCAAGCTACAATGAACCCTGGCTTCAAATGAAAATATGAATGCCAGAAAGCAAAGGCGAAGAGTTAACTGCGGGTTGTTTTTTTATTTCTTAGATGTTAAAATATTTTAAAAAGCAAGGATAGCTCAATTTAGATTACAAAAAGGCACTCTGATGAAAAGCAAATGTGTTCCTAAATGTATGTCGAAGTAGATGGTTAGAAAGCTAATATAGAGTTTGTGGGCTAAATATATCATTTCTTTTAGAAGCAGAACATATTGCTGGGAGAAAAAGTCCTCTATCACAGGACTTATGGCATATAGTAACTAAAATGTTTTTCCATTTGTTGAATTTTCAATGTTGGGGAATATTATTATTCAGTAGACCTAGAGAGAAGTCCTAAATTGGAAAAGCAGCTGAGTCCAAGGTCATCTCTTTGTTTCCAAATATATCTTGAAACAAATGCAAGAAGGGCACTTTGCTGAGTGTTATCTGGACATATATAGTTTCAATCAAATTCTTCAAGAAGTGTCAGAATAAAAGTTGAACATTTGTTTGACACTGCCAAGTCACTAGCAAGTGGGTCTCTTCAAGGGCTGAGGCTCTCCTTGCCGACTTGGCAATTATTCTGTAAAAAGTTCTTTTTCCTCCTCTTAAGAAAAAAAAAAAAAAATCAAGCACAGTGAAAAACCAGCTTTGATTTCTTCTCACATTTTTTAAAATATAGGAAATCACATAAAATTATAAAAATGTCTCCCAATAAAAATATAACTCCAAATATTCTGTTTCTCAGCTTAATTCCTTGGAATTACCAAATCTTTTTCACAAATCTGAAAATGTTAAATGTAACAAAGAAGTGATAGCATAGATGATATAGAGTTGTAAAAGGAATCAAAGAATAAAATGAGGCCGGGTGTGGTGGCTCAGGCCTGTAATCCCAGCACTTTGGGAGGCCAAGGTGGAAGGATCACTTGAGGCCAAGAGTTCAAGACCAACCTGGCCAACATGGTGAGACCTCATCTCTCTCTAAAGAACAACAACAACAACAACAAAAAAAAACAAAACAACAAAAACAAAAACACAAAAGAATAAAATGCCGAATCTTTGAATTAGTGTAAAAAATAACCCCCAAAATACAATGAAACAAATTAACTGGCTTACCACCTATATTGCTCTTCTCTGTCACAAAAAATAAACCAAACTTAGTCCATGATGGCAGTCTTCTGTGGGAGATGATAATTTGTCATTCCCTACAATGCAGTGAATCTCATTTCATCAACGGTCCAAAACGATATTAAGAAGAACTCCTATTGTTATTACCAACAGACCATGGCTGATTATCGCACCAACTAGAAACCTTCAGCTTCGATCTCTCACTCCCTTTCCAGCTTCATCTTCTCTGTTTCCTCCAGCCGGGTCTGGCTCATACCTCAGGGCATTCCCTTTTGGGGCTTCCTCTTCTCCACGGAGCTCTTGCTCCCTCTCAGAGCCAATTTCTACTCAAGCTTCCATGAGAGTTTTAACTTGAATGTTTTCTCCTCTAGCCTGACCAGATTGCTCCAGCCTGTATTTTCTCCCGCTTTGAGTTCTGTGGGGATTATTAACTCTACTATCTATGTGGCTTTTATCCCATTCCAGGAAGCTGAACTAAAAATTTTAGAGACCCTAACTAACTCCCAAAAAATTATAGTTCTCCTCCCCACTACATGCAATGAGAAGAAACAAAAACTAAACCGTAAAACGAATATAAGGACGTCTAACAGAGTTCTGCTTTCTTTCTCTCTTCTTTCTCTTTTTTTTTTTTTTTTTTTTTGAGACAGAGTCTCACTCCATCACCCAAGTTGGAGTGTAGTGGTGCGATCTCGGGTCACTGCAACCTCTGCCTTCTGGGTTCAAGCGATTCTCGTGCCTCAGCCTCCTGAGTAGCTAGAATTACAAGCGCGCGTCACTAATCTGGGTAATTTTTTTTTTTTTTTTTTTTTTTACGGGGTTTCACCGTGTTAGCCAGTATGATTTCGATCTCCTGACCTCGTGATCCGCCCGTCTCGGCCTCCCAAAGTGCTGGGATTACAAGCTTGAGCCACCGCGCCCGGCCAATCTGGGTAATTTTTGTATTTTTAGTAGAGACAGGGGTTTTGCCATGTTGGCTAGTTTGGTCTCAAACCCCTGACCTCAAGTGATCTGCCTGGCCTCGGCCTCCAAAGTGCTGAGATTGCAGGCGTGAGCCACCGCGCCAGGCTGAGTTTTGCTTTTTCTAATGGAAACTTCTTTGATTTTTGAAATATCAAATACTTTCAGAAAATCTGTAGTGCATGTTTGCCTACTGGCTAATCCAGCACTGCTTTGTTGGTTACATCACTTATCTTGATAACTGGATTTTAAGCTGCTTAGAAGTGACAGCCATACTTTTCTTGCTCAATATACTTGCTATAGAGCTGGATAAGGGAGAGGTTGGTGATGAATACTTGCTGGTTTCACTCCTGCTGTTCTGCCATTCTCTCCCATTCCCCTGTCCACATCTTACCCATCCTTCCAGGCCCAGATCAATTCCTACCTCTTTGATAAAGCCTCCTTGACTCTACTCTCTCTTGACCTTCTGGTCCTCCCTGTGGCTCCAATTTGATTGAATTTCTACTGCTCTACAAAATTTAGTATTTGGTTATTACTTCTTGATGTGTCTACTGTTGTTTAATGCATTGCTAGTCCTGCTAACAACAGGGGCCATATCTTATATTTTTACTGCACCTTTTCATTCAGTCTAGCTGAGTGTCCAGCACATTACAGAACCCAAGAGCTTGATACATAATAGGAATTCTTTCCCCATCCCCCATGCACCTGTGTAACTTACTGAGCCATACTAGACTTCTTGTCCTTTCCTTAACATGCCGTATCGTTAAATGCCTTTACGTCTTCACTTTTCCCATGCCTATCAAAATCTTAATTCATCCTTATAAATCAGCTCAAGTCCCATCTCTTCTGTTAATCTTTTCACAATCCCCCATCAGTATTAATTGCTGCTTCCTCTGAGCTCCCTATTCTTTGTACGCACAGCACTTATTTTGCTGCATAATATTTGAGTCTTCTAAACTGTGAGGGCTTTGAGAGCAAAAACTAGGTCATGTTCAATTTCTATTTTAGCACTTAGCACAGTGTCAGGCACACAAGATAACAAATACTTGCATAAAAATAAATGAATGGAGTTTTAATTTCATTCTCCTATTAATCAAGTGTTATCTTGCTAATTTCTTTGGTTAAGAAAGAAATTGCCTGTTGGTATTTTCACAGAAAAAGACAAGAAATATCTATATAAAATATCTATAAAACTGTTCAGCAGATTCTGGATTTCACCAAATTTGATAAATTTTGTGGTTTTGCTTTATTATCTTACTGTATTTCAATCTTCTTTTTTACTTCTTTTAATTGTTATTTTTTGAGACAATCTTGCTCTGTTGCCCAGACTGGAGTGCAGTGACACGATCTTGGTTCACTGCAACCTCTGCCTCCTGGGTTCAAGATTCTCCTGCCTCAGCCTCCCAAGTAGCTGGGATTATAGGCACCTGCCACCACACCCAGCTAATTTGTGTATTTTTAGTAGAGACGGTGTTTCGCTGTGTTGACCAGGCTGGTCTTGAACTTCTGACCTCATGATCCGCCCACCTTGGCCTCCCAAAGTGCTGGGATTACAAGCGTGAGCCACCGTGCCCGGCCACCCAGCTATATTTCAATCTTTAAGTTTCATTACAGCATTGTTCATAAAGTGAAAAACTGGAGTTGATCTAAATGTCCAGCAATTGGAGACACGCATGATTTTAACACACTCACAAAGAGATTTAAATAACCCTATAAAGTTTCAGTTTACTCTGTATTTAAAACTACTACTCATTTCTTTCATTCATTTACAGGACATTTATTTTCAGTATAATTCCCTCATCTGGTTGGTTGAGGTTACCTTTAACCATTTAGTAAAGTCTGTTCTTTAGGTATAATAAGCAAACACATTTTTTTAAAAAAGGTACTATAATTTTATAATAAGTACTAAAAATTATTTCATACCATAACTAACAAATAGACATCAATCTGTTTGTTTATATACAATAGGTATATATGGGTCACACTGCAATATAAGTACTTAAGAGCACAGGTTTTGGATCATGGCTCTGCCACAATCATTAGTTGTATAATATTGTGAAAGTCTCTCTGTGCTTCAGTTTCCTTATCTATAAAATGGGGATAATTGCAGCTGCCTCATAAGGTTATTGTGAGAGTTATGTTAGTTCTACATATAAAGCACTCAGGACAGTGCCTGGTACAAGTACATGGAGTGCTCAGTACCAGGTTAGTTGCTTGAATCACTCATATGATCATGGTCATGATTACAGCTTCAGAGAATAAAATTTGTTAAATCTTGATTTGCGTAACTGATGTTCATAAAAAGTCCTTTGTAAGTCTGCTTCAGTTTCAGAACCAATAACTTAATTAGGCTGTGCTCTAACAATGAAACAGGCTCCCTCATGAGGAGTGAGCCGCATTGCGGGTACACTGCCATGGCTGGAAAGTGATTCGCTACACGCGTTACAGAACTGATTTCCACACTGGAGAGAGGTTGGAAGAGATCCCTCAAAGCTCCCGATCTAATAAATGATTATATGAATCATTCTGAGGTTCCTTTCAAGCTCCAAAATTCTATGACTGTTTACCAGGATATCACGTGCAGCATTAAGAAGCCAAGCCAGGAACCTGCTGTTACACTCTGAACTGAGGTGGAAACACATACTTTCACTGAAAAACAAAAATCTTTAATTTCTTCCTGTGCTCGGAATAGTGAATTTCCATAGCAGTAAACCGAGTTTGGTGACTCAAGCCTCTCAGCAGTTCTAGAAAGGAAATTGTGAAAATATCGATGTTTGCCAAGAAAGTACTTCCAGTTTGCCAAAAGAGGGAGCATAGGAGCAGAAAGCATATGTTTGTCCAAGTCTCTTAAAAATACTTATTTGGGATCTGCGTTTTATTTTTTGATCTCTTTTGCAAGGATGGGGTGGGGCTAAATAATATTTACAGTCAATTTTCTCTTTTTAAGATTATCTTAAGACAGTAGGGCCAAAGATAAAAAATACATAGATAACTTTTAATGATCCCTCTCCATCCCCTGAGACAAAACGCTCATCCCAGGCCTGGCTGCCATACACAAAGCAGCTCTAATTAAACTGCTCTCATTAAAAGGAAGAGGAAGAGGAGCTAAGCCAGTATGAGTGGAGGAATAATTTACATATTTAATAAAGATACAGCTTATGTCTCTCCTGGCTGCCATGAATTGTCTAAAAAAGATCTGTTGCATATGTAATCTACTCCTCACCTCACTACAACAATGACGTTACTGATATAACCAAGTTTAAAGAAAGTTAATCATCAGGATGCTATCTTACCCGCTTCCTGGGGCTAAAGACTCCTTCATGCCAGGCAAGATGAATGATGTAAGCACCTAGAATCCTTTGTAGAAACAAGTCATTTACTCACACTTATTAGTCACTAATACACGGTAGAATGCCTGTGTAAGACAAGGCTTCTATAGGACACACACCTGCATACAAAGTCATTTTTCTTTTTCTTTTCTTTTTTTCTTTTTTGGGATGGAGTTTCGTTCTTGTTGCCCAGGCTGGAGTGCAATGGCGCGATCTCAGCTCGCTGCAACCTCCACCTCCCAGGTTCAAGCGATTCTCCTGCCTCAGTCTCCTGAGTAGCTGGGATTACAGGCATGCACCACCACACCTGGCTAATTTTGTATTTTTAGTAGAGACGGAGTTTCTCCATGTTGGTCAGACTGGTCAAGAACTCTTGACTTCAGATGATCTGCCCACCTTGGCCTTCCAAAGTGCTGGGATTACAAGTGTGAGCCACTGCGCCCAGCCACAAAGTCATTTTTCAATACAAACTTTGACTTTGTCTTTGTAAAGACAGCTTTGGCAAGTTACTGATTTGTCATATTTTCGTATTCAATTCAGAAAAATTCTGCAAATTTGTATATTTTTAGTTTCAGCAATATATTTAGCCTTTTATTTTACTCAAATTACTAAAAAGTGCTCTGTATTGTGTTACCTTAAAAAGTTAAGAAACATACTTGGGGCCGGGCGCGGTGGCTCATGCCTGTAATCCCAGCACTTTGGGAGGCCGAGGCAGGTGAATCACTTGAGGTCTGGAGTTCAAGACCAGCCTGACCAATATGGTGAAACCCCATCTCTATTAAAAATACAAAAAGTTAGCCAGCCATGGTGGTGCATGCCTGTAATCCCAGCTACTTGGGAGGCTGAGGTAGGAGAATCGCTTGAACCCGGGAGGTGGAGGTTTCAGTGAGCCAAGATCCTGCCATTGCCCTCCAGCCTGGGCAAAAAGAGCGAAACTCCATCTCAAAAAAAAAAAAAGACTTGGAAAGTGCACAGACCTTAAAATTTATAAATGTTAATTAGGCAAAATAACATATTTACATTTATCTGATAGTTTAAATGAAATTTCTTTTATTATTATCTCCTGAATTAGAGCAAAATAAGGGCAAGTATTAATCTAAAGAAAAAGGTAGGTGTTCTGCAATTTCTGGTTTGATTTCCATATGGATTTGAACAGTGTTCTAAGACCCTTCTGGTACATTCCCCAGACCTAGAAAATACATGGCTTTGGAATTCAGTTGTTAACAGATTTATAACAGAAAGCACATTATCATATTATAAGATTCTTCTTAAAAGACACCATTTAAAGTTGGATTGTTTCCTGAACTAACACAGAAAGCAATTTAAGCAGTGGCCTTTTGAAATTTACAATTATACAGTCAGTCCCATGCAACAGCTGGCAACTAGAAGAAGGAAATCTGTGAACACAGAGGCAGATTTCCCAGGCTGCATTCTTCTCCTTTATTTGGGCCATCACATGAAAGACGAATTAGTTTCTGAAATGATTAAGTACTCTGATCAATTAGCTAGCCAGAGTATCAATCCTGAAGGAAAAATGTAATAAGCTCTTCAGTAAGTGCCAGCTGTCAAAGACTGTCAGGGTTAGTTAAAGCTTTTTAATGTTCCAATCAAATCATGAAATGATGGAAAGTCACTGCATTAAACCCATTAAGCTGCATTATTAAATGTCCAATGTTACATACAATCTATAAATAACTTTGTACTTTTAGAGTTTTTTTTTCAATTTGCTTTTCTTGAAGTAATAATGATGTTCTGCTTCAGTGAATAAAGTAATTTGGAGCTCCTTTGTGTTTAATCCACACATTCTTTCTGTATGGAATAAAGGCGGCAAGTAATAATCAAATCAGTAGAATTCTAAGGATTCTGTGGAGTATCTGTCATTAACCATTTTAAAAATCAAGAAGAGTACCAAAGACAGTGAAGAACATCAAGAGCAGTACCAAAGACAGTGAAGAAAACCAAGAGGAGTACCAAAGACAGTGAAGAAAATCAAGAGGAGTACCAAAGACAGTGAAGGGCTAAAAAATAATTAATCACTAGGCTTAATAATTTTGTGAACTGACTTTCCTCTGGAGGAATAAAATGCTGTTTCTATAAAGGGCATCTAGTCTTTTTCAAATACTTGCAAAGGAATTCATATTCTGTTTAAAGTAGCATCACTTACTATTGGCTTAAAAACAACATGCCAGTAGCCAACACCACACAAATATATCTATGTCACTATCCAAAAAATGATGATTGAATTAAGGATTTGTTTCTACACACTGAGACACAGCTTTTCCTCTTTTGGGGGACTGCTGGTCTGCTAGTTGATCTAAAGGCACAAATGACAATGATGGCAGCTGATACTTGCACAAATAAGAGGATAAAACAAGCAGAGGACCAATTCAAATCACTTTTGAACACTGAAATGCTTCTGTTTTCCTTCTAAAAATTTAAAAGATATTTCTCTCCATATTTTCCTGGTAAGTCCAGTTCTTCCTTATTCTGATGGACCCCATCTCTTCTTGCTACAGCTCCTAGCATTACCAATTATCTCTAGCTAGTGAGGCTCTTTGATTACCAATAAAAAACCTTTCAAACAAAAATTAAAAGTAGGACACACATGGGAACAGAGAGATCCATATTTTTTACAGGGTAGAAACAATTTTATTCTTTAAAAAATGTTTTTGGTGGTGGTGCATGCCTGTAATCCCAGCTACTTGGGAGGCTGAGGCAGGAGAATGGTTTGAACCTGGGAGGTGGAGGTTGCAGTGAGTCAAGATGCACCACTGCACTCCAGCTTGGGCAACAAGGGCAAAACTCCATCTCAAAAAAAAAAAAAAAAAAAAAGTTTTGGGCCAGGCATGGTAGCTTATGCCTATAATCCTAGCACTTTGGGAGGCCAAGGTGGGAGGATCACTTGAAGCCACAAGTTCAAGTCTAGCCTGGACAACAAAAGGAGACCCCATCTAATATGGTTTAGATGTTTGTCCCCCTCCAAATCTCATGTTGAAATGTAATCTCCAGTGTTGGAGGTGAGGCCTGGTGGGAGGTGTCTAGATCATGGAGGTGGATCCTTGTGAATAACTTAGTGCCATCCCCATGGTGATTAGTGATTTCTAGCTCTGAATTTACAAAAGATCTGGTTCTTTAAAAGTGAGTGACACGCCAGGCGCGGTGGCTCACGCCTGTAATCCCAGCACTTTGGGAGGCCGAGGCAGGCGGATCACAAGGTCAGGAGATCAAGACCACGGTGAAACCCTGTCTCTACTAAAAATACAAAAAATTAACCAGGCGCTGTGGCGGGCACCTGTAGTCCCAGCTAGTCAGGAGGCTGAGGCAGGAGAATGGCGTGAACCTGGGAGGCGGAGCTTGCAGTGAGCCGAGATCGTGCCACTGCACTCCAGCCTGGGGGACAGAGCGAGACTCCATCTCAAAAAAAAAAAACAACAAAAAAACAAAAAAAGTGAGTGACACCTGCCCCTGACCTCTTGCTCCTGCTCTTTCCATATGATGTGCTGGCTCCCCTTTCACCAGGAAGCTTTTGCCATGGCTGGAAGCTTCCTGAGGCCCTGGCCAAGAGGAGATGCCATCACCATGCTTCCTGTACAGCCTGCAGAACCATGAGCCAATTAAACCTCTTTTCTTTATAAATTAGCCAGCCTCAGGTATTTCTATATACTAACACAAAAACAGCTTACATAGCATCTCTAAACAAAACAAACAAACAAACAAAATTAGCCAGGCATGGTGGCATGTGCCTATAGTCCCAGCTACTCAGGAGGCTGAAGCTGAAGATCACTTGACCCCAGAAGTTTGAGGCTGCATAGAGCTATGATCATACCACTGCATACCACTGCCTTCCAGCCTAGGCAACAGAGCAAGATCCTGTCTCTAAAAAAAAAAAAAAAAAAAATTTAAAGACAACTAAAAAGAACTAGCCTAAGATGGACATGCTAACAATTTGAAATTTGAGTTTTCAAATCTAAAGCCAAGATATTTTGAAAAACTACTAAAATTGAAATTAAGTAAAGCATGGCACATGAATTTGGTATCTTTCTAAGGGAAACCAAAGAAATCTTCAAGTACCTTGTCCTAATGAAGCAGAGATTGCAAGCACTTTGAACTCTTGAATTTCACTTTGAGTCTTGTGCTACATTTAATATGTGATATCTATATTCTATGACAATTTTTTTAATATTTAAAATATCAGGCAGGGTATGGTGGCTCATGCCTGTAACTGTAATCCCAGCACTTTAGGAGGCCAAGGCAGGTGGATCACTTGAGCTTAGGAATTCAAGACCAGTCTGGCCAACACGGTGAAACCCCGTCTCTACTAAAAGTACAAAAAACTAGCCAAGTGTGGTGGTGCATGCCTGTAATCCTAGCTACTCGTGAGGCTGAGGCAAGAGAATTGCTTGAATCTGGGAGGCAGAGGTTGCAGTGAGCTGAGATTGTGCCACTATACTCCACCCTGGGCAACAGAGCAAGAGACTGTCTCAAAGAAAAAATAAAATAAAATAACAGTTCCCATAACTATCAGATTATTATGATGATGATGATTTTTTTTTTTTTTAGACAGGGTCTTGCTCCGTATTGCCCAGGCTGGAGTACAGTGGCATGATCTCGGCTCACTGCAAACTCCACGTCCCAGGTTCAAGTGATTCTCTAGCCTCAGCCTCCCAAGAAGCTGGGACCACAGGTGTGCCACTAATTTTTGTCTTTTTTGTAGAGATGGGGTTTTGTCATGTTTCCCAGGCTGGTCTTGAACCCCTGACCTCAAATGATCTGCTTGCCTCAGCCTCCCAAAGTACTGGAATTACAGGCATGAGCCACCATGCCCACCCTGGTTATTATAGTATTAAATCTGTAATAGACCAGGCATGGGTGGCTCACGCTTGTAATCCCAACATTTTGGGAGGCTGAGGTGGGCAGATCACCTGAGGCTGGTTGGGAGTTCAAGACCAGCCTGCTGGTCAACATGGCAAAACTCTGTTTCTTTTCCTTTCTTTTTTTGAGACGGAGTCTCGCTCTGTCGTCCAGGCTGGAGTGCAGTGGCGCAATCTTGGCTCACTGCAAGCTCTGCCTCCTGGGTTCACACCATTCTCCTGCCTCAGTTTCCTAAGTAGCTGGGACTACAGGTGTCCACCACCACTCCCGGCTAATTTTTTGTATTTTCAGTAGAGATGGGGTTTCACCATGTTAGCCAGGATGGTCTTGATCTCCTGACCTTGTGATCCACCCGCCTCGGCCTCCCTAAGTGTTGGGATTACAGGCATGAGCCACTGTGCCCGATGAAACCCTGCTTCTACTAAAAATACAAAAATTGGCCAGGTGTGGTGGCAGGCGCCTGTAATCTCAGCTGCTTGGGAGGTGGAGGCAGGAGGATTGCTTAAATCCCGGAAGTGGAGGTTGCAGTCAGCTGAGATCACACCACTGCACTCCAACCTGGGCAACAGAGTGAGACTCCATCTCAAAGACAAGAAAAAAAATCTGTAATAGATTTTTGGTGAAAATAAGTAATAATCTGGCTGAGTGCGGAGGCTCACGCCTGTAATCCCAGCACTTTGGGAGGCTGAGGCAGGTGGATCAAGAGGTCAGGAGATCGAGACCATCCTGGCTAACACGGTGAAACTCTGTCTGTACTAAAAATACAAAATGTTAGCTGGGCGTGGTGGCAGGCGCCTGTAGTCCCAGCTACTCAGGAGGCTAAGGCAGGAGAATGGCATGAATCCGGGAGGCGGAGCTTATAGCGAGCTGAGATCGCGACACTGTACTCCAGCCTGGGCAACAGAGCAAGACTCAGTCTCAAAAAAAAAAAAAAAAAGGAAAAGTAATAATCCTCCAATTTAATGTTAGATGTTAATACTTACTTTAAAAAGAATAAATTTTGACACTTTACATTTTTTAAATAGACATAAAATATGTACCAAGTTTATTTGTCTTTAAATTATACAAACAGAACAAACATGTTAGTCAAAATATTAAATTTTCTTGCATTTTACAGAAGAAAAATAAACTGAAGTGAAACTGTACGAACTGCTGAACTTCAGATAAACGTTGCTTCAAAACAAGAGATACTAATTCCTAAAAGATTCTTCTAAAGTTTTTTAAAAAAGATTAAGAAAAACAGTAAGCCATTGGGTTATCACATCCTAAAAAAAAACTACATGTTTCTTAATGGACATATGTTTACATTTACAGATAGTAAACTTAGTTTCCTGTCTCATAAAACTCAGAAGATGCCAGTGATGTCTAAACTACGGAAAATAATAAAAGCCTCTTTTTCATATGAAAAAACATTAAAACTAAATCTACCTTAACATTATTTTCTACGAAAACTTAATAAAGAATGGCTAATCTGAAAATAAAACGCTATACAAATCAGTTTCAAAAAAGAAATACATTATGAGATTAGGCTTATAGCTAGTGGTATCAAGTAAAACTCCAAACGATGACACAATTCACAGTATTAGCCGGTCCTCTCCTCCCTCCTGAATTACCTGACCAATGGAAATTTGGCTTTGTTGTTTCAGAAAGCACTGTTTCTTACATTCCATTAATTGTTCCAAATCACGCCACATTTTTGCTTGCTTCATATTTGGACCATGACTTTCTCGTACAACTTTTTGTTTTTCCCGAAGTTTCTATCACAAAAAAAAAACCAGGAATAATTAAATCTCAGTTACAGGGGCTTATTTCTACTGCTATAGTCAGAGGAATATGGTATGTTTTCTACACTAGATAAATAATAGTTAGCTAAACCACATACTCCTATAATGTATCAAAACTAAGATTATAAAAGTTAGCTAAGGCCAGACGTGGTGGCTCATGTCTGTAATCCTAGCACTTTGGGAGGCTGAGGCGGGCGGATCACGAGGTCAGGAGATCGAGATCTCTACTAACTTCGACACTAAGTCAACCTGTTTGCCTTTCTAGTTCTCCAAAAAAACAAAAAATTAGCTACGCGTGGGGGTGTGTGCCTGTAGTCCCAGCTACTCGGGAGGCTGAGGCAGGAGAATCGCTTGAACCTGAGAGGTGGAGTTTGCAGTGAGCAGAGATCATGCCACTGCACTACAGCTTGGCAACAGAGCAAGACTCCGTCTCAAACAAAACAGAACAAAACAAAAACAAACAGACAAAAAAAACCACACAAAACTATAGAAGGAAGTGAGAGAAACAGATACTTAGGAAAATGGAAAAGTATCATGGTGTGAAAAGAAGAATGTAGAGTTTGGAAGTCAGAAGACTTCAGTTTTAATCGGTTTTGTCTCCTCTAGCAGTAAGAAAGGCACTTAATTTCTTGGGACTTTAGTTTTCTCCATTATCAACTAAGGTTAATAGACCAGGCGTGGTGGCTCACAACTGTAATCCCAGCACTTTGGGAGGCTAAGGCGGATAGATCACTTGAGGTTAGGAGTTTGAGATCAGCCTGATGAACATGGTAAAACTCTATCTCTACTAAAAATACAAAAATTAGCAGGGCATGGTGGCGTGTGCCTGTAATTCCAGCTACTCAGAAGGCTGAGGCAGGAGTATGGCTTGAATCTGGGAGGTGGAGGTTGCAGTGAGCTGTGATCGCACCACTATGAGACTCTCAGTCAAACTGCTTGCCTTTCTAGTTCTCCAATGAAAACCAGCTAGGAGGATGTACATGACATATTACTCAAGAATAATGTATAGTTATAGCTCAGATAGCTTTAAAATAATTCATTTATTAGCCTAAGCCTGAGAAATGTCCACCTTTTGTTTTAGAATTTCCATATACATAAAAATTTCTCAAGAAACCAACAGGATCAGCATATTCTATATACTAAAACCTAATTCTTATGTATTCAAGATATAATTATGGAGCACCTGTTATGTGTCAGGTATGCTTGGAGTTTCAAGTGGAAAACAGGACTCATGCTATATAGGTGGGCAGATCACCTGAAGTCAGGAGTTCGAGACCAGACTGGCCAACAGGGTGAAATCCTGTCTCTACTAAAAATACAAAAATACAAAAATTAGCTGGACATGGTGGCATGTGCCTGTAATTCCAGCTACTCAGAAGGTTGAGGCCGGAGAATTACTTAAACCTGGAAGGCAGAGTGAGCCAAGATCGTGCCACTGCACTCCAGCCTGGGCAACAGAGTGAGATTCCGTCGCTAGAAAAAAAAATAAATACGGTGAATAATAGGAAGCTGGGGGCTGGGCGCAGTGGCTCACTGCCTGTAATCCCAGCACTTTGAGAGGCCGAGGCAGGAGGATTGCTTGAGCTGGGGAGTTCAAGGCCTGCCTGGGTAACATGATACCCTGTCTCTACAAAAATAAAAACTAAAAAATTAGCTGGGAATGGTGGTGGCACGTGCCTGTAGTCCTAGCTAGTTGGGAGGCTGAGGTGGAAGGATCACTTGAGCCAGGAATTTGAGGCTGCAGTGAGCTATGCTGTCACCACTGCATTCCAGCTTGGGCAACAGAGCGAGACCCTGTCTCTTAAAAACACAGCAAAAAAAACAAATCAAGGCTAACAATAGGGGAAAATAAAAGTATTTACTTGATAAGATTATGTTTTCAAGTGACATAATAGGTATTGAAATACTTGATAAATTATCATGTATTATAAATATTCTTGTTATTAAATGTTGTATTCTATCCTATCCTGAAACAGTGTATACTCTATTTATGTCCAAATAAATAAAATTGTATGCACATATACTTCAGGGAGCAAGCTCAGTGATTATAAAAATAGTACACTATTAAATAAGCCAAAATCCTTCTCAGAATTGTTTTTGTTGCTAACATATTAGACAGTCCACTTGCCAAAGCTGTTTTACTCATTGACTCTAAAATTTTAAACAGGAATAAAAGAATCTCCAATACATTACAAAAATATACTTTGGTTCCATATTATGGCAAATTGAGAAAGGGTGACTGCAAGCAAGAGTAGACCCAAAGTCAGAGACAATAGGTGACAAGGTAGGAAAAAAGAGAGAGAGAATTCAGCCTGGGCAACGAAGTGAGACTCCCCCATCTCTACAAAAAAAAATTTTTTTTAATTAGTTGTGTATGGTGGCACATGCCTGTGGTCCCAGCTACTCAGGAGGCTGAGGCAAGAGGATCACTTGAGCCTGGAACTCAAGGCTGCAGTGAGCTGGAGTGCCACTGCACTCCAGCCCAGGTGACAGAGTGAGATTCTGTCTCAAAAAAAAAAAAAAAAAAAAAAAAAAAAAAAAAAAAAAAAAAAAAAGAAGAAGAAGAAGAAAAGGAAAAGAAAGGAATTCATTCATAATCCCATGCTCTAGAGACAACTACAGTTGACATTTTGGTAGAAAAGGTGATAGTGTACATAGAGGGAAACGCAGTGTGTCACAAATACCTGTACTGACATCGAGTGTGAGAAAATTACCAAGACAGACAGAAAACCAAGCAGAGACACAGAGGCAGAGTGCACAGGAACATCCTCATCCTTTCCTCTTTTAACATAGGGTCAATATACTAGTTGATCTGAGACACAAATGGGAATGCTGGTAGTTGGTACTTGCGCAAATAAGAGGATTAACTAAGCTGAGGACCAGATTCAAACCACCCATTAAAATACTGCCCACCCAGCTATGCATAATGAAAGCAAAATTAACAGCAAACAGGAATAGAACACAGAATTTTAAAAATATAAATATAACCAGTACATTTTTTGATGCAATACCTGGCATATTAATACATCTATTTAAGTTTACATTACAAATAATATATCTTACAACAAATATTTTATCTTCATAAATTAAAAAGTATTTAGAAAGGCTGTTAAGGCAGACCAAGAATTTTAAGACTTCTGCACATGATTTTAAATTAAGGCACTATTTAACCTGTAACTTTTCTTATATTATTGGAATAATTTCCTTGTCAAAAAATTCTAACAACCTATAAAAGTTATTTAAAGAACCAAAGACAGGATGTGGGCACCGTCTGTGTCAGAAATATTACATTTAATTTGCTTCATAACCATGTGTGTTTGAAACCTTTAACTTTATGAATACAACTGACGTTAGTATGTATATTAGTATGTATATATTTTAAATCTTATTATTATTTACATTTGTTTACGGTTGCAATGTACAAAAATCACTAATCACATATTTCATTGTTCTTTAAAGGAGGAGGTGGTGGTGTAGAAGGGGGGAAACTCAGTTGGCCTGAGGAGGTCTATGGATGCCCAGTTTATATTGGCTTAGAGGGCTTAGACTATCATCACTTTGAAAGGCTAGGTTTGTTCTGTCTGCCTTGAAAATTTAGATCTACTCTAAAACTTTGAGGATTAAGAAGCTTTGTTTCTTAAATGATATAGCCTGACATCTGGGGAATGAGCCAGTCATTGGTTCACTTGCTTAAATATACTTGATGTTATATTGCCACTTTTCCCAATGATCCTGCAAGAAAACACTACACTGGATGGGGGAAAAATAATCTTTAATCAGATTTGGCAATTAAGGTTGGGTCTTTGAAAGGATTTCAGGTTTGAAAAATATTTATGTATGTACAGCATCCATCCAGATACTTTGCAAAAGAAAAAAAAAGAGGAATGTTTTCATATGAAAAAAGTACATTACTTTACACGAAATCTTTGGATGAAGTCCATTTTGGGCCAGGCGCAGTGGCTCACACCTGTAATCCTAGCACTTCGGGAGGCTGAGGTGGGTGGATCACATGAGGTCAGGGGTTCGAGACCAGCCTGGCTAACCAGGTAGAACCCCCATCTCTACCAAAAATACAAAAATTAGCTGGGTGTGGTGGCACACCCCTATAATCCCATCTACTCGGGAGACTGAAGCATGAGAATCACTTGAACCTGGAAGGTGGAGGTTGCAGTGAGCGGAGATCATGCCACTGGACTCCAGCCTGGGTGACTGAGTGAGACTCTATCTCAAAAAAAAAGTCAATTTTGACAATCATATCAAATCCTACAAATCCAAAAATCTCTAGTTAAAATGTTATACAAATGAATGTTTATAACTTGATTCACATACATGCTTTCAAATATGAAAATTATTTCTTTTTTTCCTTTTAAGTATGGTGTGTCATCCCATAAGTGAAATAATGTACACGGAATTCACTATTCTCCCAGTAAATGGAGGAATCAGCTTTGAGAAGGCTTCCTTTTGTTTTTTATTTATTTTCATTGATATAATGGTCACTTATTAACAAATCACAGGTGAACACTTTTTAGAGAAATGGCTAATTTCAGGTTTGAGAAAGAAAATGTACAGTATGAAATTAGAACATTTTGTCACACCAGAAAACAAAGAAGCCATCAAAGTCTACTAGGGTTTTTTCAAAAGGATTCAAAAGCTGACTTCAGAGGCTTCCACTGGCCAAATTTGAGTACTAATGGGACTAATAATCACAATAGATTGAAACATATCAAATGTGCTCAATCTAAAAGTTGTAAGATTACTTTTGAAGGATGATAAAGAACCAATTCATCATTTTGAAAACCAGTAAAGAGTGAATCAAGCAGTTATTCTACCTTTCTTATACGAATGTAACTCAGGGTAAGTAAACAGAAGATAAGGAGAAGTTGCTCCTTACAGAATTATTCCAGCCAATAAATGAAGAAGGAATGACATAATCAGAATGTTACCACTGTGCAACTTTCTAATGAATTATGGATCCAGGAAATGATTATCAATGGCTGTCTACATCATAAGAAGAAAGCCTCCTGATAGAAGTACATACCACCATCTATGAAGCATTCTTGCCACATATCAAAACATATTTAATCAAGCTTCTAGATCTAACTACCAATTCACAGGATATACTGGGAACAGAAGAACATGCTAATTGACACCAAGGGGTTACCAACAGCAAAGTTCAAAATGTTGAAAACCCACTAGGACAAATTATCAGTTTTTTTTTTTTTTTCTTTTCAACAAAAAATTGTAAGGAAAAAATGATGGGGGAGTAACCTAGAGAGAGAGAGACTTAAGAGAGATATAAGCTAATAACAATGTATGGACTGTTAGTAGGATCCTGATTTAAACAAATAAATCATGGTGAAGTTTGAACACTGGGTATTGGATGTTATGTAATTATTGTTAAATTCTTTTTGGTAGGATAATGGTATTGTGGTTATGTTCAAAAAGAGTGTTTATGATACATACTGAAATGTGATGAGATAAAATAATAAGTTTGAGATGTGCTTAAAAATAATTTAGAAAAAAACTGGGGGCAGGTACTGGATGACACTATAGATAAAACAAGGCTGGCCACGAATTTAATAATTAGATTTGGATGATGGATATATATGGATTGATTAAAATACAGTTTTGAAAATTTCGATAATAAAGGCTATCTTTTTTTTTTCCTTTGAGATGGAATTTTGCTCTTGTTTCCCAGACTGCTCACTGCTCATCTACCTATTTCAGTTTAAATATGAGGAAGTGAACTCTAAAGTGATTAGAGGGCTTGTTTAGAATCACAAGTCTAAGAGTGAAGCCAAGTCACTTGATGACTGGTCATCTTTCCTCTGAATTATTAGTAAGTATATGTTTTTTTCTTTTTTTCTCCTAAGAATGCAAAGCTGATGTCTTTGTTAAATTGGTTGCTTTATGAAGTCAGCTAGAATAACTAATCAGTTGGTCATGTAAGTCCTGATGGTCAAGGCCATAACTTACTCTCTACCACTTCTAGGAGTGGCTCAGAGAACTAAGAACAATAATCATACAGTCCTATTTCAGTTACCATCAGATAACTCTGGCAGGAGGGAGATGAGTATCTCAAGCAAGGTTTTTCAGTTGTTTGTATTAAACAAATTAATGTTTGTAAAGGGCTTAGACCAGGGCCTAGATCATAGTAAGAACTTTATGTTTATTAAATAAAGTAAATGAAAAAATTTGTGCCTATCGCATAAAGAGGTATCTGAGAATAATTTTTTTTTTCTTTGAGATGGAGTCTTGCTCTGGTTAGAGTGCAATGGCCCAGTCTCGGCTCACTGCGACTTTTGCCTCCCAGGTTCAAGCGATTCTCCTGCCTCAGGCTCCAGAGTAGCTGGGATTACAGGTGCCTGCCACCACGCCTGACTAATTTTTGTATTTTTCATAGAGACGGGGTTTCACCATGTTGGCCACGTTGGTCTTGAGCTCCTGACCTCAACTGATCCACCGGCCCTGGCTTTCCAAAGTGCTGGGATTACAGGCATGAGCCATCGTGCCCAACCTGAGAATAATCTGAAAACTGTAATGCAGAACATTATTATGAACTCTTTGTGATTTAAAAATAGATAATTTTTTCTTTAAAAAATCCATTGTGCCTTTATTTCTATAAAACTAAATTCTTAAGGAAGTCTTCTGTCTTTAAAAAGAATGAACAATTTCCTCTCAAAAACTGTACTATGACCTTTTGGAAAGAATGACAGTCATAAACCATGTACAGTACTGAAAACCTGAATCACTTAGACACATGTAAAAAAATAAATAATAATTCTTACCTTTCCAAGGTTTTCTTGTTCAGCAATATTTTTGGTATACTGTTCCCTAGGGAGTCAACATAATGATTTACTTTCAATTTACTTCAAATGATTTGATCATATAAGTGAATTATAAATTAATATATCTATCTAAAATACATTAGGCAATATAGTTTAGGGTACTGGAGTCAGAATGAAACCCATTATCAAATTCTTTGTCTTTCCCCATCTTTAGTTAGTTCTTCAAGTAAATAGTAATTTAAGGAAAAAAAGATAGCAAAACATTCCATAGGAAATTAAGAGAATTAAAATGTTAAATACTATTTCTGGTTAATCTACCCTCAAAACAATGGCAACCCATTTGCTTAAATTACACATTGTTTTTGAAGAGGCTTGTAGAAAGGAGAAAGGATATACATTTCAACTAAACATTAAGTAGCACCTAATCTTACAATTCTACTTCTAGGAAGTCATCCTACAAAAATATCCCATAACTTAAATAAACATAGAAGCAGATTATTTACTTCACCAGTGCTTATAATAGTGAAAATATGCAAACAAACTAAATGTCTGTAGATGGGAGAATGTTTAAGCAAATTATGGCACGTCTATTCAAACAAATAATAAGGAGTTATACAAAAGAAAGAGGTAAATCTATAAATACTGAAGCGGAAAATATTCTAGATCAAGAGAAAAACAGTATATGTAGTTTAATCTTTTTTTTTTCCTTTGAGACAAGGTCTCACTGTATTGCCCAGATTGGAGTGCAGTGGCATGATCACACCTCATTGTAGCCTCCACCTCCCTGGCCCAAGCGAATCTCCCACTTTAGCCTCCCAGGTACTGGGATTACAGACATGTGTCACCATATTGGGCTAATTTTTTTTGTAGTTTTTTGGTAGACACAGGGTTTTGCCATGTTGCCCAGGCTGATCTTGAACTCCTGGGCTCAAGCAATTAGCTCATCTCAGCTTCCCAAATGCTGGGATTACAGGTGTGAGTCACCACACTCAGGTGCAGTTTAATCTTATTTTTATATACATATATATGTATACATTTGTGTATACACACATACACATAACATTTCCCATTCATTAACTAACACACATATATACAGATGTATCAGCAAACGCATGGGAAAAGAATATGGCATAATGTACACCAAAGTATTAATAGTAGACATTTCTGAGGCATGGCAATATGGACAGCATTCAACTTCTGTGCACACTACTTCATAATGGTTACTTTTGTTTTTACAAGTATTTCTTTTGTAAGCTAAAAAAATAATAATTTTAACGTAAAAATTAAAAACATAATAACATTGTATTTTACTTATAAACAAAATTATATTTCAATACTATTTAAGACAAAATGTGAGATTTAAAGCAGGTGACACGTTAAGGATAAAGACTGAAGGATGAGGGTAAAGGAACACACAACAAAGAAGAGACTGTTTTTCTGCGTAAAGCTACACTGTAGTATTTAAGAAAAAAGTAAACAATATAAAATTGGGACTCCAAGAAATCATAAGCCACAAAAAAAGAAAATATAGCAGTCTAAGTAAAGGAAAATTTTGCAATTAGTCCTGATGAATCCTCATTTTCGGTGGGGCGTGGTGGGTCATGCCTGTAATCCCAGCACTCTGGGAGGCCGAGGAGGGCGGTTCACTTGAGGTCAGGAGTTTGAGACCAACCTGGCTAACATGGTGAAACCCCATCTTTACAAAAATACAAAAATATAAACTAAAAAAACACAAATAACAAAAATTAGCCAGACGTGGTGGCATGTGCCTGTAATCCCAGCTACTCGGGAGGCTGAGGCGGGAGAATACACTTGAACCTGGGAGGCGGAGGTTGCAGTGAGCTGAGATGGCGCCACTGCACTCCAGCCTGAGCGACACAGAAAGACTCTGTCTCCAAAAAAAAAAAAAAAAAACTATATCTATATCTGTATCTATATCTATATCTATCTATCTATATATATCTATCTCTGGCTAGAAGACAGATCAGAAAATCAATAGTTCAAGAGCACTTATTTCCTTCTTTACTATTTATATCGATAACTTTGGAAGAAATAGAACTTAATTTATAAAAATTTTTATTTTTTAAGAACAAATTTAACTTTTCTCATTTCTTATCATTGGCCATATAGATTTATATGAACGAAGTTTACATTCAATGAAATAATATGAATAAGTACATTTTAAGTTTAGTATGTTAGAGTATTAGAAAAAACACTGCTCTATTTATATAATATTTTCAGTCTGGTTTGCATTCTAGTGCATTACATTGAAAAAAAATTCAGATTCTGTAAGACACTCTATTTCTTAGATTCCTTTTTTCTTTCTTTCTTTTTTTTTTTTTTAAGACAGAGTCTCCCTCTGTCTCTCAGGATGGAGTGCAGTGGCATGATCTCGGCTTACTGCAGCCCCTGCTTCCCGGGTTCAAGTGATTTCCATGCCTCAGCCTCCTGAGTAGCTGGGATTATGGGCACTCACCACCACGCCCAGTCTCTTTTTATAACATTAATGTATATGCCACTCAAAATCTCAATGCAATCTGGAATAAATGTGAGTCCTACATTTTATCTGAATTTTTACTGAATAGTAATAACAAAACATTTAACATTTGAATTGTGATGAGGGGCAAAGAAGGCTTATGTTGTTCAATGACTGCATTTTATCACAGCTAGCAATTCAACCATAAATGTATTTTTTTTAGGCAGGATTTGATTTATTACAGTATGCCACAAGCTGGGATTGCAAAAAAAGCACCATATAAGGACTAAGCAGTATTTATACATCCTTCTTGTTTTGAAGACTGGTACACTGCAATCACACAATTTCCAGCTAAAATGCAGTCATCACACTGCACAATTAGCAGGCAAATGACTAGAGTCTAGGCCATGTGGGACTTTAAAAAGAGACCAACTTTACTGCTTATGACAAAGTATTTATGAAATTATATATATTCCTGGGTGAGGGAGAACAAGGAATTATTGCTTAATGGTTACAAGAGTTTTTGTTTGGGATAATGAAAAAATTTTTTACATATACAGTGGTGAAGGCTGTACAATGTTGTGAATGTAATCAATGCCAATGAACTGTACACTTAAAAATGGGTAAAATGGCAATTTTATATATTTCACCACAATCAAAAAGTAAGCAAGCAAGAAATAAAATCATAGGTATTCCCACTTAGCAGGGCTGAAATATCTAGATGTTTAGTAAGATTTAGTATTAATATCTTAGTGTCTACTTACTTAAATATGCTAAATTTGTATATTCTATCTTATTTATAAAACTTTTATTGGTGAAAATATTAATATAATATTTTCAATATAAAACAACAAAATTACTTGCCTAATTGCCTTTCTTTTTTCTTGTTGATCAGAAGAGATATATGCCTTCATCTCATCAGTAGCACGACGAAGTTGAACTTCTAGGTTCTAAATAGAAAGACTTAAGTTTTAGGGAAGACTTTGATATAGAAAAAACTCAGAAATGTTTTTGATCTACTTTGTCTTACCTTAATCATACAATTTGTATAATGGTATCTACTTTCTTCTTGAAGACATTCTTCACGGAGTCTTCTAACTTCCTATAATATATAATTTTAGATAGGCGACATTATCAAAAGAATGAGACAGACATGGTGATGATGACTTTAGATGTACAACAAAGGACTACCATCAGAGTCATTTTCTCTTCTGCAATTTTAACTTTGTTTATTCTATCACAATAGGAAATAATCTTTTTCTAGAGAATACTCATATCACACCTGCAAGTCCAATTGTATTTTTTGAGACAGAGTCTTGCTCTGTCACCCAGGATGGAGTGCAGTGGTGCAGTCTTGGCTCACTGCAACTTCCTCCTCGCAGGTTTAAGCAATTCTTGTGCCTCAGCCTCCTGAGGAGCTGAGACTACAGGCACATGCCAGCATGCCTGGCTAATTTTTGTATTTTTAGTAGAGACGGGGTTTCACCATGTTGGCCAGGCTGATCTCGAACTCCTGGCCTCAAGTGATCCTCCCATCTTGGACTCCCAAAGTGTTGGGATTACAGGCATGAGCCACTGCACCTGGCCCAATCATACATTTATTAAGTACCTACTGTGTGTCCAGCACTGTTCTAAGTGCTGAGAACACAGAAGTGAACAGGCAGGTTCCCTGCTTTCACTGAAGTGGAAGAAACCAACATAAACAAGGAAACATAATGAAGGATATTTGAGATGGGGATAAGTGCTATGAAGGAAATTCATCAGTAGAATGTGATAGAGGGACTGGGTGGGCCAGGTTGGGAAGGAGAGTGGATAACATCAGGTAATCAGAGATCTCTGAGAGGAGGAGACACTGAGGCTGAGACCTAGTGATGAAAAGGAGAGAGGAGGGCAAAGAGTTAGGAGCAGAATATATCACGCAGAAGGGAGGAGTACATGCAAAATCCCACAAGTGAAAACAAGCTTGGCCTGTTTGAAGTTTAGGAAGAAGGTCAGAGTGGCTGAAGCTCCATGGATGAGGAGTAGAGCACATGGACATGAAGTTCATAAGGCAGGTGGAGCCTTGTAGATCACAGTTCGGTGGTTAGATTTTATTTTAAGTGCAACAGGAAGCCAATGAAGGGTGGCAAAAATTTTAAACAGGTTTCTTAGGCTGCCCTATGGAGAATAAACCTTAGGAGAGCAAGAGTAGAAGCAAGAGAATAGGTAAAAGGTTTCTGTGGAGGCCAGGCAGCAGATAATGAGCCTTGTACTTTGCTGGGAGTGGTACAGATGGGAAATTCAGTGTGTACAAATTAAAGAAATAAAGAGCTTTGGAGACAAGCTTGGGAGATGATGATAAAGATTTGGGAATCTTTTGACATTGATGTAGTGAAAATGTGCACACACAGGCAGTATTTAAAACATTTTTTTTTTTTAGAGACAGAGTCTTGTTCTGTGGCCCAGGCTAGAATGCAGTGGTGTGATCATAGCTCACTGTAGCCTCAAACTCCTGGGCTCAAGCGATCTTCCTGTTTCAGCCTCCCGAGTAGCTGGGACTATAGGTGTGTACACAGGTAGTTTTTGGTAAATTGTTAAAATAAAAACTCTCTTCTTACCTGTTCTAATTTGGACCGATTGCTTTCGAGGCCTGCTGCACAGCTATCATACTGGGATTTCTTTTCATCACACTCCTGGGTCAGTTCCTAGTATAAAAAGGGAAAATGATTGAATAAGTGAAAAACAAAGGTCCCAAACATGGCTCTGAAACAATGCATGCCCTTGTCAGTCTTGTAACTTAACTCTAAGCTTCTTGGCATACTTAAGAGTTATTTATACAACAACCAGACATTTGAGAATTATGATAGATGAAGGTGCTGATAAGAATAATAGCTACCATGTATTGAGCTGTGTGCCAGGTTCTTTGTTAGGCGCTGGGGAGACAATAGTGAATAAAACAGCCAAAAAATTTTCCTCTCAAGTAACGTTCAGACAAGTAAACAGGTTGCTGAGAGCTATGATAGGAAAACACAAGGTGTTATAGAAGGCACACAGGACTCCGGGGAACCTAACCCAGGTTTGGGGATCAGTGAGGACAACTTCCTAGAGAAATTGATATCTAAGCTAATCACGAAGGATTAGTAAGAACAGTTAGGTGGAAGATGAACAAGGGGAAGAGAGTATTTAAAAACAGGAACACTATGTATAAAGGATTGGAAGCTACAGAGAACAAGAACAATTAAGAAACTTACAAGTAGTTTACTATGTTGGTTTATTTATTTATTTATTTATTTATTTATTTATTTATTTATTTTATTTTTTTTTTGAGACAGAGTCTCATTCTATTGCCTAGGTGAAATGGTACAATCTTGGCTTACTACAACCTCCGCCTCCCGGGTTCAAGCAATTCTCCTGCCTCAGACTCCCAAGTAGCTGGGATTACAGGTATGTGCCACTCTGCCTGGCTAATTTTTATATTTTTAGTAGAGATAGGGTTTTACTATGTTGGTCAGGCTTGAACTCCTGATCTCAGGTGATCTACCCGCCTTGGCCTCCCAAAGTGCTGGGATTACAAGTGTGAGCCATCGCACCCAGCCTATGCTGGTCTATTTCTGGGAAATGGTGAGGGGAGGCTGAAGACCTACCTAGGCAGGGGCTTAATTAAAACTTCGTAAAACATTCTAGGGTGTTTGAATGATAACAACTAAATCTCATAATGACACCTCAAAAGAGATATTAATACCACCACATAATGCTTGGAGAAAGTTCAGGGAGTCAAGTACCTTGCCAAAGATTATACTGCTAAAAAAAGGTGGAGTCTGCCAGGCGCAGTGGCTCATGCCTGTAATCCCAGCACTTTTGGAGGCCCAGGCAGGCAGATCATGAGGTCAAGAGATAGAGACCATCCTGGCCAACATGGTAAAACCCCATCTCTACTAAAAATACAAAAAAAAAGTTAGCTGGGCATGGTGGCATGTGCCTGTAGTTCCAGCTACTCAAGAGGCTGAGGCAGGAGAATTGCTTGAACCCAGGTGGCAGAGGTTGCAGTGAGCCGAGACCACACCACTGCACTGCAGTCTGGCCACAGAGTGAGACTCTGTCTCAAAAAGACAAAAAAAAGGTGGAATAACAATTTGAATTCAGGTTAAGTAGTTTCTTTATTGTGAAGGGACAGGGAGGAATTTTAAATTTTGTTTAAGTTGTTTCAAAATTTCTTCTAATGTAGTATTTTGAATGGGATAATTTGAAAATCTCCTGCTACAAACACATAGAAATGCTAAAAATACTGTCATGCATGGGAAGATGTTTCAGTCACAATGGACAACATATATGATGGCAGTCCTATATGATTATAATGGAGCTGAAAAATTCCTATCACCTTAGTGATATCATAGGCATCATAATGCCATAGTGTAACAAATTACTCATGCGTTTGTGGTGATGCTGGTGTAAATCAACCTACTGTCAGTTGTATAGAAGTATAGCAATACGATTACGTACTGTATACAATACTTGATGATGATAATAAGCCACTATTTTACTGGTTTATGTATTTACTATGCTATATTTTTTATTGTTATTTTAGAGTGTACTGCTTTTACTTATAAAAAGTAAACTGTAAAACAGCCTCCGGCAAGTCCTTCAGGAGGCATCCAGAAGAAGGCATTGTTATAGAAGATGACAGCTTCATGTGTGTTCTTGCTCTTGAAGACCCTTCAGTGGGACAAGATGTTTCAAGGTGGAAGACAGTGATATTGATTATCCTGATGCTGTGTAGGCCTAGGTGTGTGTTTGTGTCTTAGTTTTTAACAAAAAAGTTTAAAAAGTGAAAAAAGGCTGGGTGTGGTGGCACACTCTTATAATTCCAGCACTGTGGGAAGCCAAGGTGGGTGGATCGCTTGAGCCCAGGAGTTTGAGACAAGCACAGGCAACAGAGCAATACCCCACCTCTATAAAATAAATAAATAAATAAATAAATAAATAAATAAATAAATAAATAAATAAATAAATAAAAATTAGCCAGGTTTGGTGGTATGTGCGTGTGGTCCCAGCTACTCCTTAGGCTGAAGTGAGAAAGCTGCTTGAGGCCAGGAGGTTGAGGCTGCAGTGGGCCACTGCACTCAGCCTGGGCGACAAGAGCAAGACCCTATCTCTAAAAAAAAAAAAAAAAAAAAAAAATTTAACCTTTTTTTCTTCTAGGGACAGAGTTTTGCTCTTGTTGCCCAGGCTGAAATGCAATGGCAGGATCTCCACTCACTGCAACCTCTGCCTCCTGGGTTCAAGCGATTCTCCTGCCTCAGCTTCCCAAGTAGCTGGGACTACAGACATGCGCCACCATGCCAAGATAATTTTGTATTTTTAGTAGAGACAAGGTTTCACCATGTTGGCCAGGATGGTCTCAAACTCCTGACTTCAGGTGATTTGCCCACCTTTGCCTCCCAAAGTGCTGGGATTACAGGCGTGAGCCACTGCACCTGGCCAAAATGTTTTTTTAAATAGAGAAAAGCATATAAAAGAAGGATATAAAGAAACAATATTTTCATACCACTATACAATGTGGTTGTGTTTTAAGTTATTACAAAAAAGTCAAATTTTTTAAAAAAATTAGAAGTTTATAAAGTAAGAAAGGTTTTTAAACGTTTTTTTTCGAGACAGAGTCTCGCTCTGTCGCCCAGGCTGGAGCGCAGTGGCGTGATCTCGGCTCACCGCAACCTCCGCCTCCCAGGTTCAAGCAATTATCCTGCCTCAGCCTCCCGAGTAGCTGGGATTACAGGCGTGTGCCACCGCACTCAGCTAATTTTTTTGTGTTTTTAGTAGAGACGGGGTTTTGCTATGTTGGCCAGGCTGGTTTGGAACTCTTCACCTCGTCATCCACCTTCCTCAGCCTCCCAAAGTGTTGGGATTACAAGTGTAAGCCACCGTCCCCAGCCAAGAAAGCTACAGTAAGCTAAGGTTTTTTTTTTTTTTTTTAATTTTACATAAATTTAGAGTAGCCTAAGTGTACAGTGTTTCTAAAGTCTATCATAGTGTACAGTAATGTCCTAGGCCTTCACATTCACTTACCACTCACTCATTGACTCAACCAGAGAAACTTCCAGTCCTGCAAGCTCCATTCATGGTAAGTTCCCTATAAAGGCATATACTATAATTTTAAATCCTTTATACTATAATTTTACTGTACCTTTTCTACGTTTAGATGGGTGTAGATATACAAATACTTACCATTGTGTAATAATTGCCTACAGTATTCAGTATAGTCACATGCTGTACAGGTTTATAGCCTAGGAGCAAAAGGCTATCTACCATATAGCCTAGATGTGAGTAGGCTATACCATCTAGGTTTGTGTAAGTACACTCTATGGTGTTTGCACAATGATGAAATCACTCAATTACGCATTTCTTAGAACGTACCCTCATCATTAAGTGATGCATGGCTGCATCTACAAATGCTTGGTAAGAGAGCAACATCCTTTCAAATCCTGAGCTGAACTGAACTCTCAAAGAAAGAAAAGAAATTAACAGGACCAAAAAGAAAGGGTAATATTATGGCTATCCTTGGTGAAAGGAACTGGTAATGGCCAGTCTTGGTAACATAGTGATTTTAATGTTCAGGCAGAGCAGATGCAAAGCCTTATGTCTGTGCAGAGTGGGAAGTTAGAACTGAGGACCCCATAGTAAATCTTAAGTTGTTTTCAGCCTGCAAAACTGTGAGTAAAGGGTTAACACCATCCTGAGAATGACCTTGCATGGTTTCCTGCTGCACAGTATCCTTAGAAACAGGATAGTTAGCACAGATGAGTAATGTGTATGCTGCCTTTGTTGTGTGGGACTGCATCTGGATTGGGGTCACTAGTACAGAATAAAAGATTGCTGGGAGAAAGGGGATGTGGCTTCTATGTATCAAAGTGACCTACAGACACCCAAGGCTCTCAAGGGTGAAAGTCACATCCAAAATGGAAAAAGGGGCCGTAGAGCCTACGTACTTAGGTAGCTGCTTGCCTCTCAATGAGATGAAGGTGCTATAGTTGATAAAATCCTTTTTTGGTCACAAGTCTTATGGTCAAATTGATCACTATGCAGCTGTGATAGTGATCACAGCTGTCCTCAGGCAGCTCTGGAGTTTGAATTTACCCTATCTACATGGTCTAGGAACTTCCAAGCTGAGAAATTAACTCAATATTAGCTCCAAGTTTGTGATATTTCTAAAACACCTCGCAGAAAAACTGCAAAACCATTGTAGAGGGACACACCCTCCATCCTGGATGCCAGGATTCAAGAGACAAACTCTGTTAATGAAAGCTCACAGTCCCAAAGTATAAAACATGTAAGTGAAAAATCAATTCATTAGGAGTGAGAAACAGAAGATATAAATAACAGGACTATGCCTAAAGGAACTTTGGATACTAGAAATAAGCCAACTAAATAAGTATATTTAAAATAATAAAAACTATAAAGGAGGAACTGAAAACAAAAGACTACAAACAGTGAGGCCAGGTTCGATGGCTCATGCCTACAATCCCAGCATTCTGGGAGGCCGAGGTGGCCAGATCACTTGAGGTCAGGATTTGAGACCATCCTGGCCAACATGGTGAAACCGTGTCTCTACAAAAAATACAAAAATTAGCCAGGCGTGGTGCGCATGCCTGTAGTCCCAGCTACTCAGGAAGCTGAGGCAGAAGAATAGCTTGAACTTGGGACACGGAGGTTGTGGTGAGCTGAGATTACAACACTGCACTCCAGCCTGAGCTACAGAGTGAGACTGTCTAAAAAAGAAAAAAAAAGAAAAAGTGAGAAAAAATAAAAATGAAAAAGACAGTCATTGAAATTAAAAATTAAATGGATGGAATAAACATAGTATTAGACGCCACTGAGGAAATAAAAGAATGAACTAAAACATAGAGCTGAAGAAATTATCTAGAATTCAACACAGACAAAAATATGAAAGTGAGATTAAGTAACAGGGAACAGAATAAATATCTCTAACATATCTCTAATATGAGTAGTTGGAAAATAGACCACAAAAAATGGGAGAGAAAATATCTGAAGGTATTATGTAGACTTTTTCCGGAATTCATGGAAGACACAAAACACAAATTCACAAAAGTAAATAAAATTCAATATACACTCAAAACATGGTAGTGAAATTTGGACAACACCAAAGAAAAAGATAAAAATATGAAAACCAGTTATAGGGAAGATATTACCTAAAAATAAATGATAAACTGATAGCCAACCCTTCAATAAAACAAAAGAAAGCATGAAAATATTTTTTTTTCTGACCACGCCATTATTTAAGAAGAAAAAAAAAAGATGGTTTACTTATTGTAATGATTCTTTACTGAGAACACTAAACACACACATACGCACACACACAAAACAAGGAAATTGTATTTCAGGAAAAAGAAAACTGAATCCAGAAATAAGGAGTAAAATACAAGCAGTGATGGTGAAAACTGCTAAATATATAGGTAAATCTAAACAGGAAATGATTATATAAAGTTGTTATTGGCCGGGCGTGGTGGCTCAAGCTTGTAATCCCAGCACTTTGGGAGGACGAGACGGGCGGATCACGAGGTCAGGAGATCGAGACCATCCTGGCTAACACAGTGAAACCCCGTCTCTACTAAAAAATACAAAAAAAACCTAGCTGGGCAAGGTGGCGGGCGCCTGTAGTCCCAGCTACTCGGAGGCTGAGGCAGGAGAATGGCATAAACCCAGGAGGTGGAGCTTGCAGTGAGCTGAGAACCGGCCACTGCACTCCAGCCTGGGCGACAGAGCAAGACTCCGTCTCGAAAAAAAAAAAAAAAGTTGTTATTATAATGCTAACGACCACCATGACAACTACTTTCAGAGATGTACAAATAAAGAAGTAAGGGCTGGGTGCAGTGGCTTATACCTGTAATCCCAGTACTTTGGGAGGCCGAGGTGGGCGGATCACCTGAGGTCAGGAGTTCAAGACCAGCCTGCCCAACATGGAGAAACCCTGTCTCTACTAAAAATATAAAATTAGCTGGGAGTGGTGGTACATGCCTGTAATCCCAGGTTCTCGGGAGGCTGAGGCAGGAGAATCGCTTGAACCCGGGAGGCGGAAGTTGCGGTGAGCCGAGGTTGTGCCATTGCACTCCAGCCTGGGCAACAAGAGCGAAACTCCGTCTCAATAAATAAATAAATAAAACAAATAAATAAATAAATACAATGCCAGAGGATAACAACACACACGTAAGGTAGAAGAGGGTGTCAAATTATTCTAAGGTTCCTGTATTGTGGAGATGTTAACAATTTTAGACTTTGTTAAGTAAGGAATATATATATATATGATAAAAACCTAACAGTAAATCATATCAGAATTGAAGATAAAAAAAAGAAAAAAAGAAAAAAAGAGAAAAGAAAACAGAATTGGTACAATGGATGGTAAAAAAAAAAAAAAAAAGCGAAGAGAAGACACAGTAAATAATAGGATGTACAAAATAGAAAAAAATTCAAATGCTTCAAAAATTAGAGTAAACATAAATGGGATTAAACTTGCCAGTTAAAAGACAGATTCTCAAACTGGATGTAAGAAACTATACCCACACAAAATACATCTATCTACCTACCTACCTACCTACCTACCTACCTATCTACTTATCTTACCCACCCACCCACCTACCTACCTATCTACCTAGAGTGCAGGTCTTACTCTGTCACCCAGGCTGGATGCAGTAGTGCTATCATGTCTCACTTCAACCTTGAACTCCTGGGCTCAAGTTATCCTTCTGCCTCAGCCTCCTAAGTAGCTAAGACTATAGGTGTGTGCTCCCACGCTCAGCTAATTTTTCTACTTTTTGTAGAGATGGAGTCTCACTATGTTGCCCAGGCTGGTATTGAAATCCTGGGCTCAAGAGTCTCCTACCTCAGCCTCCCAAAGTGCTAGGATTACAGGCATGAGCAACTGCTGCCTGGCCCTACATGCTATTTATGAGACATATATAAGACAAAAATAAGGACATAGGAAGCTAAAAGCAAACAGAAATAAGAAGCAATACTAATCATAAGAAAGCTGGCATATACGCTTTAATAGTAGACAAAATAATACTCTGAGGCAAAAACCATTAGGTACCATAATAAGGAATAAAGTTTAAAAATAAAGACAGAACATAAAATTCAACAGGAAGTTTTTTTTTCTTCTTTCTTTCTTTAAAGACAGGGTTTCACTATGTTGTCCAGGCTGGTCTTGAACTCCTAGGCTCAAGTCATCCTCCTGCCTTGGCCCCTGAGTAGCTAGGACTACAAGCATGTGGCATTACTCTGGGCTGGTTTTTGTTTTTTAACTGGGAAGATTTTGTTTGTTTGTTTTCTCTTTTTTTGAGATGGAGTCTCACTCTGTCACCCAGGATGGAACGCAGTGGCATAATCTCAGTTCACTGCAACCTCTGCCTTCCAGGTTCAAGTGATTCTGCCACCTCAGCCTCCTGAGTAGCTGGGACTACAGATGTGTGCCACCACGGCTGGCTAATTTTTGTATTTTTTGGTAGAGACAGAGTTTCACCATGTTGGCCAGGCTGGTCTCGAACTCCTGACCTCAAGTGATCCACCCGTCTTGGCCTCCCAAAGTGCTGGGATTACAGGCATGAGCCACCACACCCAGTCTGTTTTGTTTTTTGGTGTAATAAAATACACATAACAAAATTTGCCATTTTGACCATTTTTTAAGTGTACAATTCAGTTGGCATTAAGCACATTCATAATGTTGGGCAACCATTACCAGCATCCATCTACACAACTCTTTTCATCTGAAAAAGTTTCAGTGAAACATTTTACTCATTCACTAGGAAGTTTAGAACACACTTTTATAAGCCTGATCTGATGAACACATGGAGAACCCTGTACTCAACAACTGGAAAATAGACATTCTTTTCAAGATCAAGTTACCAAAAAAATTAGGTTGGCCTCAGATCTCTCCATAGCTACATTTAACCCTAGAAGACTATGGAGCTACACTTAAAAAAATCCTCAAGGAGAGAAGGCATGATCTAATAGTCAAATGGCTATGGAAATGTTTAGGCAATAAACTAGAACATGCAAGAACTCATCAGGGAATACTGTTCTTATGAGTCTTTTTTGAGGACTTAACTAGACGACAAGTTCCAGGCAATCAAAAGAGAAGTGAGACAAGGGGCAGTCAGTGGATTGGTAATGAGCACTGGATCTAAGAATTACAGGTCTAGAGCTGAAAACCAAAGTAAGCAGTAGGGTAATAGAAGAGAATGTAAATGTTATATGCAGTGACAAGTTAGAAATGATACAACAAAGCCTTCAGGAAGGAGAAGGGGAAAAGAAGGTGGAAGGTAGAATAAGTAAGCTAGTTTCCTCATTTTTTTAATTGCTAGGGGTGGGTGGGGGAATGTCAAAGAATATCATTTAAAGCTAACAAGTCATAGTATAAGCATATTCAAGGTATAATGGCAAACACTAAGACAATACAATCTACTAAAATCAGGTGCTAGAGGAGAGGGAAGGGAGGGAGGAGGAACAAGAAATATACCAATTTCATGACTTCTCACAGTGGGGATTAATAGATGTCATCTAAAGAAATAAATAATGAGGCCGGGCGCGGTGGCTCAAGCCTGTAATCCCAGCACTTTGGAGGCCGAGGTGGGCGGATCACGAGGTCAGGAGATCGAGACCATCCTGGCTAACACAGTGAAACCCCGTCTCTACTAAAAAATACAAAAAAACTAGCCGGGCAAGGTGGCAGGCGCCTATACTCCCAGCTACTCAGGAGGCTGAGGCAGGAGAATGGCGTGAACCCGGGAGGCGGAGCTTGCAGCAAGCCGCGATCCGGGCACCGCACTCCAGCCTGGGCGACAGAGCAAGACTCCATCTCAAAAAAAAAAAAAGAAAGAAATAATGAATAGTAGAGTTAAAAGGCTAAAACTAAAACCATAAGCCAGAACACACACATGAGGGAGAGAAGTTGGGGGATGAATGAGGAGGGGAAAAAGGAGGAGAAGGTTTTTTGTAGGCTTTAAAATCGAAAGCCAAGCATAAAGTAATGCCACCCAAACCAAATGTATTTGCATATTAATATATAAATTTACCTATTAAAATAAACCTTTCAGATGATATGACATAGCAAAACCTAACTCAAGATCTATTCAAGAGACATACCAGAAACAAAATACTTTTTTTAAAAGTGGAAATTATAAGGTGGGCAAAAAAAGTACAGCAATCAAATGTCAAAAAAAAGAAAGCAGATATTTTGATCTTGGTATCAGTCAAGGTTGATTTCAGTCCTCCCACCTCCTGAAAAAAGCTTTTGTTTTTAGAAAGTAGAACAAAAGCATGGAGAACAAATTTAAGGTAGTTACTAAATAGTTATCTGTTCATTAATTCTCAGAAAATTTCTGGAAAACACATATGGAGCTGTTAAGTCATGTGCTGGGGATGCTGAAAGAAATGATTTTTATTCTTTTCCTTAAATAACTCTGTATAGCTTTAATTATTGCTAAGAACATGATTTTACTTTTATATGAAAAAGTAATAAACAATAGATATTTCATGGAAACTAAAAATTATCAGATTGCATACTCTAAAATATAAACAGGCTGGGTGTGGTGACTCATGCCTATAATCCCAGCATTTCGGAAGCCTGAGGTGGGAGGACTGCTTGAGCCCAGGAGTTCGAGACTAGCCTAGGCAACAGTAGACTCCGTCTCTACTTAAAAAAATTAAATGAATAAAATAAAATATGGATATTTCAGTTTTTTCCTACATATTAGCAATTATACATAATTATTCCATTTAATTACATATAATTTATAGAACTGCTCCTAAGAAAATCAACATAAAACTTTTCAAAATGCTATTCTAATTCTAGATGACTATAAAAGATTTAGATAAATTTAAGTTAGACATCTTTCATTGTTGATATGGTTTGGATCTCTGTCCCTGCCCAAATCTCATGTCAAACTGCTACCTCCAATGTTGGAGGTGGGGCCTCACCCCTTGCCGCTCTAGCCGTGTGATATGCCTGCTCCCTCTTTGCCTTCTGCCATGATTGTAAGTTTCCTGAGGCCTCCTTAGAGGGTGAGTAGATGCCTGTATCATGCTTCCTGTATAGCCTGTAGAATCATGAGCCAATTAAGCCTTTTTTCTTTAGAAATTACTCAATCTCAGGTACTTCTTTATAGTAATGCGAGAACAGACTAATCCAGTGGTGATGCTCTAATATTCAAACAGCTGTTAATATTCAAATTTAGAAAAAAATGCAAGTACCACACAAAGGAAATATACTCACACTTCCCTATAACATTTCCTAACAGTTGAGGGTTGTCCATTAAGGTAAATTATGTATTTTTAAGTATTTCTGCTCTTTAAAAGTGTCATAATGTATTTTTGTAGTTTCAAGTATTAAATATAGTTAAACAAGTTAAAAAAATAAATAGTATTAAAAATAGAGAACAGTGAATGTCAAATGGTGGAGGCCACCTGATCTGGATTTGTAGAGGGCATTTACCTTCTGACAATTTATGTTTAAAGCAGTGGTTAGAACTAGTTTCCAAGTAATGGTATTTGATCACTTCTCATAATCTATCATAGTTTGCTGTGCACGATGCCTCCTCGCAGTGCAAGTTCATTAATCTAAAGTTAACTTGTTACCACTCATGGGCAGACTCTGAGCTTTTGCCTGGACACAGAAGAGTGTGACTTCCTATTTATAGCTGTAACATCCATGTGATTTAAAGAAAAAAATCTCCTCTGGCTGAATTTGAGGATTTCAGCTTAAACTGCTTTTTCTCCTTCTCCCTTGCCTCCAATAATTTATGGCTAAATAAGCAGCATAAATTAAACAAAAACCTTTGTAGGTCTTTTTTGGGGGGAGGGGTGGGAGACAGGGTTTCACTCTATCGCCCAAGCTGGAGTACAATGGCACGATCATGGCTTACTGCAATCTTGACCTGCTGGGTTCAAGCAATCCTCCCACCTCAGCCTCCTGAGAATCTGGGGCTACAGGTACATGCCACCAACCTCAGCTAATTCTTTTATTTTTTGTAGAGACAGGGTCTTGTTGTTAGCCAGGCTGGTCTTGAATTCCCGGGCTCAAGTGATCATCCTCCTGTCTCAGCCTCCCAAAGTGCTGGGATTACAGGCATAAACCAACACAACTGGCCTATATGTCATGTTGTAATTCTCTTTTGAAGAATCGTATCAATAAGATAATAATGATAATTTGTTTTCTATATTACCCAAGTAAAATATTCAGGGTTCTAACTAGCACATGTGAATAAGATAGAATACTAAAAGTATCACAAAGTCAAACTCACTTACTTGACATTTTTGACGCAACTGTCGTAGCTCTTTTATAACTGAGGCAAGAGCTGACTTTTTTTCAGATACCAGTGAATTCAGTTTTTTCACCTGTTATTTAAACAAAAAATGTAACACCTAAAAAAGAATTCAAAAGAAGAAAAATACTACATACATAAAGATATTAATTTCAGTGTTAAATATGAGTAAAAAACTATAAATTATGTCAGTTCCAAACGACAGAGAAGTGCTTTAGAAAATCCTGATTCCTCAGCAAGGTGGAATACTAGACTATTTAATCATTCAAAATGTCAATTCTCAAGACTGTAAACCATTATGGGAAAATCTTTATAATCTAACATTGAATAATAAATTATAAAATTGCCTTATATAACTCTAATCATGATGTATTATTTATGTAGGCATAAAAAATATACATAAATATAGATGGAGTGACATTCAAAACACTACAGTATAGTCCAAATAGCATAAGTAATGATCCATCAGAATGGACACCAGTCAGAGAGATGAACAGGGTCTTTTCTCTTTTGAGACAGAGTCTTGCTTGGTTGCCCAGGCTGAAGTGCAATGGCGTGATCTTGGCTCACTGCAACCTCTGCTTCCCAGGTTAAAGTGATTCTCATGCCTCAGCCTCCTGAGCAGCTGGAACTACAGGCATGTGACACCATGCCCAGCTAATGTTTGTATTTTTAGTAGGGACAGGGTTTCACCATGTTGGCCAGGCTGGTCTTGAACTCCTGACCTCAAGTGATCCGCCCACCTCAGCCTCCCAAAGTGCTGGGATTACAGGTGTGAGCCACCGTGCCCAGCCTATACAGGGTCTTACATGCTAACCCTTTTAGGAGTTAGATTGTGATGAGATCCAGAGGGTTCTGGGGGAATGGCCAATGTGGGCAAGGCAACTGGAGGGGGGAGGGGGGTACTCTGAGGGTTTGGGGCAGCTATTTACCAACAAGTAGTATAAGATTTCAACATTTTAATGCCTGGTGAAAGTGTACTAGTACATCCTGATTAAATACCAGTCCTGAAAATGGAAAGATTCCAAGAACATACACAACAATTAAATAATTCTATTAGGGTGGTATGATCTGGGAAAACTTATTTTTCTTCTTAAATATTTATTTAATGTTATATAACTTTTGCACATTAAAAAAACAGAAAATGCATAAACAATTAGAATTTAAACAACCTTACTAGGATGAAAAAAATTTAAAAGAGATTGATAAAGACAGATAAGGCCAGGCGCAGTGGCTCATGCCTGTAATCCCAGCACTTTGGGAGGCCGAGGCAGGTGGAGCACCTAAGATCGGGAGTTTGAGACCAGCCTGGCCAACATGGTGAAACCTGTCTCTACTAAAAATACAAAAATTAGCCGGGCATGGTGGCACACACCTGTAGTCCCAGCTACACAGGAGGCTGAGGCACGAGAATCATTTGAAACCCAGAGGTAGATGTTGCAGTGAGCCAAATTCATGCCACTGCACTCTAGCCTGGGCAATAGAGTGAGACTCTGCCAAAAAAAAAGATGACAGAATATAATGTGCAGAAATTAACAGGTGAACGTTTCACTGAAAATAAAAACAAAACACCTGCCTTCTAGCTACACAATAAAAGAAAATTTAAATAAAACTATCATCACCATTTCAGACATATCATCCAATGTTCGTCCTTTCATTTCATCAACTTCACTCTTCAGTGCAGATACTCTTTCTAGCTCTTCCTGGGTGTAACTATATCCGGATATACCCTTTTTCTCCTCCATAGTTTGCTATAAGTGAAAAATAAAAAGGCCACAAAACGTGTCAAAACCTTGCTGGCTCCCATAAGAAATATACAAGTTTCATATATAACAAAAAATTGTAAATAGAATTAGTTTAGAATACTAAAGGACAATCTTCGTTGACTTCAATTATTAGTTCATTCAATTACAAGCCTTTATATATTATAAACCTATGGTATCTTCAGGTACATAGGAAGTATTTCTAATTGTAGACTTTATAATAATGTTATGTACTTAGCACAGAACCTAAAACATAGGATACCTTCAATAAACATTTGATGAAAGAATGAATTCTCAAATGATTAGCTGTATTTGCATTTGTTCACTCATCCAATATTTATTATATATTTAAGTGTGCCAAGCACAGTTCCAGGCACCAGGTATACAGCAGCGAATAGAACAGGAGAAAAAGATCCCTTCCCTCACAGAGCTTACGACTAGTGGGAATAAATAAGCAATATGTAAATAAGTAAATAAATAAATATAGTATAACCACAAGGTGGTTAGAGAAGATGATCCTGAGAAGATGACATCTGAGCAAAGCCCTGTAGGAAGTCAGGGAATCAGCAAGTGCAAAAGCTGGGAGCAAACTTGGCCAGTTCAAGAAACAGTAAGGAGGTGCAGTGAGAATAAGGTGGGGATAAAGGAGGGGTTACATGGAGCTCAGCTGGTTTGCTAGGTCTCAGTGTATATCTACTGTCCCTTGCACTCCCTAAAAAGTATCCTAGTTTAGATAATAAGTTATATTGTTATCTTATTTTTAAGCCGATGAAACAGCTTTGTTTTATTTAAAATGAGATGGGAGGCTGTTGAAAGGTTCAGAGTTAGGGCAATTTAAAAATGATCACTTTAACACCTGTGCTGAGATCAGGCTAGGTAGGAGCAGGGAGAACAATTAGAAGACCGTCTCAATAGTTCAAGTTAGAGAAAATGGTAGTATGAATCAGGGTGGTGGTGACAGAAGTAATGAGAAATGGTTCTTTTGAAGGCAGATCCAACAAGATAATGTGAAAATTAGATGTAGGGATGTGAACAAAAGTAAGGGATAAAGAATGAGTTCAAGGTTTCTGACTTGAGAGACTAACAGGATGAAGCTTCCATTTGTTGAGATGAAGAAGAATGGGGACTAGTTTGAGGAGGTGATGCAGATCAGAAGTTTATTTTTGGACATGTTAAAAATTTGAAATATATATTAGGTATCAAAATGGAGAGGTCAAGATGCTATATGTGTAAGACTGGAATTAGGCCAGGCCTGGTGGCTCACACCTGTAATCCCACCACTTTGGGAGGCTGAGGCAGGCAGATCCCCTAAGATCAGGAGTTTAAGACCAGACTCGCCAACATGGCGAAATCTTGTCTCTACTAAAAATATAAAAATTAGCCAGATGTGGTGGTGGGCACCTGTAATCCCAGCTACTTGGGAGGCTGAGGCAAGAGAATCACTTGAACCTGGGAGGTGGAGGTTGTAGTGAGCCGAGATTGCACCACTGCACTCCGGCCTGGGCAACAGAGTGAGACTCTGTCGCAAAAAAAAAAAAAAAAAAAAAGACTGGAATTAGAGGAGAAATCTAGGCTGGAGATATAAATTGGTGAGTTGTCACAATATAAGGGGGGCCTTTACAACCATGAGACAGGATAAGATCACCAAGGAAGTAAAAATAGAAAGGAGATCCAAGGGCTAAGCCTAGGGAACCCCAACATTTAAACTTTAAAGAAATGATAAAAAATCGCAACAGAATAGGAATAGGAGTGTTAGTTTGGAAGAAAAACCAGGGAAGTGTAGTGTCTTAGAAGACAGAAGTTTTACAGGAAGGTGGAGTGATCAACTATGCTAAATGCTGCTACTAGGTCAAGTAAGAAAAGGACTAATAATTAATCATTGGATTTGGCAATGTGAAGGTATTAGTGACCTGACAAAAGACTTTTTTTTTTTTTTGAGATGGAGTCTCGCTCTGTTGCCCAGGCTGGAGTGCAATGGCGCAATCTTGGCTCACTGCCACCTCCACCTCCTGGGTTCATGCCATTCTCCTGCCTCAGCCTGCCGAGTAGCTGGGACTATAGGCACTTGCCACTACGCCCGGCTAATTTTTTGTATTCTTTAGTAGAGCCAGGGTTTCACTGTGTTAGCCAGGATGGTCTCGATCTCCTGACCTCGTAATCTGCCCGCCTTGGCCTCCCAAAGTGCTGGGATTACAGGCGTGAGTCACCGTACCTGGGCTTTTTTTTTTTTTTTTTGAGACAGAGTCTCACTCTGTCAACCAGGGCGGAGTGCAGTGGCGCGATCTTGGCTCACTGCAACCTCCGACTCCAAGTTCCTGACCTGGTGATCCACCCACCTTGGCTTCCCAAAGTGCTGGGATTACAGGCATGAGCCACCGTGCACGGCCTGACAAAAGATATTTTAGTGGAATGGTAAGTGTGAAAACTGTATTGAAGAGAGTTCAGAAGAGAATGAAAGAACCAAAATGAAAGAAAGACAAGGAAAGGCAGAATGGAAGAACGGTTAAGATTTTGGCCTGTCAGTAGGACTGGGACCTAAAGAGAATTAGCCCCAAATTCTGTATGCAGTTTCCTCTTTAGGCATTACCAAATCTTAGGATATGCACAAGCAGAGTAAGACTCTCAAAAACCAAGTGGGAATCAACAGATGGGTTATTAAAGAGCTGAGCAAAGATTGCAGCAGTCTCACAGTACTAGAGAGATAAAGGTAGGAATTCAAGACTTGCCAGGGTGCACGGGCTTTGGTAAATGCCTCACATTATCAACTGAAAACCTAGAAGGTCTACTCCTTAGAAGGGCTATAATCTAGGAGTAAGACCTACATCGTTGGAGTAAGGACTACTTCCTAAAGTCTCTACCACAGGTATAAGAACTGTATCTTTGGATTAAGAGAAAACTGGAAAAATACCAGCTTAAGGAAAAAAAAACAAACAAAAAAACCTACCCTCAACTTGATCAAGGTAACTTTCCAGAAAAAAATTAAATCCTCCTTATAGAAAAACAAATATAGTCAGAGCTTCTAAAATTTAATGACACTTTATACCCAACATTCAATAAAAAATTAAAAACAAATATAGTCAGAGCTTCTAAACTTTAACGACATTTTATACCCAACATTCAATAAAAAATTAAAAACAAGTATAGTCAGAGCTTCTAAAATTTAACAACACTTTATACCCAACATTCAATAAAAAATTAAAAACAAACATAGTCAGAGCTTCTAAAATTTAACGACACTTTACACCCAACATTCAATAAAAAAATTACTAAGTAAGCAAAGTAATAGGCCCAAATGAATGAAAATCAAGAGAAAAAAATACATGGCCAGGAACAGTGGCTCATGCATGTAATCCCATCACTTTGGGAGGTCGAGAAGGGCAGATCACTTAAAGTCAGGAGTTCAAGACCAGTCTGGCCAACATGGTGAAATTTCGTCTCTACTAAAAATACAAAAAATTAGCCGGCTGTGGTGGTGGGTGCCTGTAGTCCCAGCTACTCAGGAGGCTGAGGTGGGAGAATCACTTGAACCCAGGAGGCAGAGGTTGCAGTGAGCCAAGATCACAATACTGCACTCTAGCCTGGGTGATAGAGTGAGACTCTGTCTTGAAAAAAAACAAAAAAAAAAAAACAAAAAACAGACAACAGAAATAGGTGCTCAAATAAATTCCAAACATGAACTTTAAAATAGCTGTGATTAATATATTCAAGAAAATAAAAAGTTGAAGAATGTTACAAATAACTGCAATCTATAAAATTGAATCATATGGAAATTCTAAAGCTGAGAAATATAATAATTGATATTAAGAATTCAACAAATGAATTAAATAACAGACGAGACCCACAAGAAAGAAGAAGATTAATCAACTGGAAAATAGCACAGTAGAAAAAAATACAGATTGAATCACAGAGAGGAAAAAAATAATAGAAAATGGAAAAAAGAAAAAGAAAAACACCAAGCCCATAAGAAATACATGGAAAATGGTGAAAATGTCCAACATGCATGTAGTTGGAGTTAAAGTGAAAGAGGACAGAATAAGATTGAAGTAATAATTGAAGAAATACTGAGCTGGGCATAGTGGCTCATGCCTGTAACCCCAGCCTTGGGAGGCTGAGGCAGGTGGATCATTTGGACCTAGGAGTTCAAGACCAGCCATCATGGCAAAATCCTGTCTCTAAAAAAACTACCAAAAATACACACACACACACACAAAGGCTGGGCATGGTGGCTCAGGCCCGTGGGCCCAGCTGCTTAGGAGGCTGAAGTGGGAGAATTGCCTGAGCCCAGGAAGTCGAGGCTGCAATGAGCTGAGATCACACCACTGCACTCCAGCCTGGAGAACATAGTGAGACCCTGTCTTAAAAAAAAAAAAAAAAGAAAAGAAAGAAAGAAAGACATAAATAAATAAATAAACATGGCTGAGAACTTTTCAAAAATGAACAAAGACATCAAGCCACATATTCAAGAAGCTTCACAGACCCTAAGCCAGGTGAATAAAAAAGAAAATCATACCTAGAAAAGTCATAGCAAAACCACTGAACAACCAAACACAGAGAGAAGATCTTAAAAACAACCAGAGAATAACAGACTACCTTGAAAAAAAAAAAAACAAGATGTACAGTTGATGTTATGAAATAAATAATGGAAGCCAGAAGAAAATGGAATTAAATCTTTAAAGTCCTGAAAGAAAACAGCTGCCAACCAGAAATTCTACATTCAGTAAAAATGTGTTTCAAAATGAAGGTAGAACACAGGTGTCTTAAGAAAAGCAAAAACTGAGAAGACTTCAGCAGGCCTGAACTAAATGAAATACTTAAGGTGAGCTCATTAGGCAGATACCAACAGAAGAAAGATGATGAAGGAAGAAAAGAAGAACCATGAAAAGAGTAAACAGGTAGATAATCTAGAATAATATTGAATATAATATCATGTACAATTTAAATTCTATCTAGGCCCAGGCACAGTGGCTCACACCTATAATCCTAGCACTTTGGGAGGCTGAGGTAGGAGGATTGCCTGAGCCCCTGAGTTTGAGGCCAGCCTGGACAACATAGTGAGACCCCATTTCTGAAAAAAATACACACAAAAATTAGCTGGGTGTGGTAGTGGACGCCTGTAGTCCAGGTACTTGGGAGGATCACTTGAGCCCAGGAGGTTGAGGCTGCAGTGAGCTCTGACTGTACCACTACATTCCAGCCTGGGCAACAGAACAAGACCCTTTCTCAAGAAAACTGTACTTAGAATTAAAAAAATATTATCAACAATAGCACTAAATATGGGAAGGTGGTAAACAAAGTTAAAGTGTTTTAGGTTCCTGCATTGCCCAGGACACGGCAAAAGTAAAAATTTAGTGAAGACTGGCTGGGCGTGGTGGCTCATACCTGTAATCCCAGCACTTTGGGAAGCCAAGGCAGGTGGATCACAAGGTCGGGAGATCGAGACCATCCTGGCTAACATGGTGAAACCCTGTCTCTACTAAAACAAAATACAAAAATATAGCCAGGTGTGGTGGCACACTCCTGTGGTCCCAGCTACTTGGGAGGCTGAGGCAGGAGAAACACTTGAACCTGGGGGGTGGAGGTTGCATGAGCTGAGATCATGTCACTGCACTCCAGAGAGAGAGACTCTGTCACACACACACACACACACAAAATTAGTGAAGACTGTAATCAGTCAAGGGTGTATATTATAATCTCTGGCATAAGCACTAGAGTGCAATCACTCACTGGCTAAATGGAACTAAGGACTCTATCACTGTGGCAGGTAGAGTGCTGACAGTCCCGGGCATGTTGTAGCAGTGCAACTAATAAGACTTTCACTTGTGGTGAATTGGGGAAGAAGAATACAGGTGGATGGGGATTGTAGTGGCCAGCAAAATTTTATGGCTCAGATTGCTTTCAAGAGAGTTGGCTGAGGGGAACAGAGATGACTGATATCCATAGCTGCTGCCCCTTTGGGTTCATCACCATGTTTGCACCAACACTATGATTCCCTGGAGCTGCTCTCAGCCAATGACTGAGCACAGCAGTAGTACTAGTGTTGGCCCAGTCCTGCCTGACAAGGGACTCCTCTAACAGGTGACTGGCTCAGGAACTCTTCATTAACCTGACCAAAACTGTCTCAGAGTTGTGCTGAAGTTTGAGGCTATTTCTACCCAATCTTCATTCCTTTGCCCTCTCCTTTCACAGGTGTCAGACCTGGATCAGAGCCTGAAGGCTTTCCCTGCCTCCTCCTGTTCCCTTCCCTTTATCCTTCATAAGTGTGTCCTTCAATAAATCTCTTGTACATGTAATCCCATCTCAATGTCTGCTTCTTGGAGGATCTGAACTGATACAAAGATGTACTAGACAGTGTAATGTTTCTGGCATTTGAGGACAAATAGTAACTATAAGGACTATGGAACTGGGGTGGCTATCACTAATCTTCGCTGATGGTTGAAGAGATAACAGGCTCAAATCCATTAATTTGTAATTTAAAGCAAAGTGATCAAGTTAGAGAACCTCCTTAAGGGCTTTAAAGAAACCCTCATTTCCCATGGCTAAATGGCAGAGGGAGCTGAAAACCAGGCACAGGACTTAATTTTAAGACTGGCAAAACTCCAGAGAAAGTTGAATTCTTAGTCTAGGCAAATTCCATGCCAAAGTCAGGGCCCTGACAGAGAAGAAAAAGGGTGCTGAGTCTGGGATGGGGGTATATGGATAGACCCATTTAAGAACCTTGAATCCCCAGATTATCCTGCATCCTCTGGGCAGTGGCAAATGGCTCAGCTTGTTGGTCAAGGCCCTGGAAGATGCAAGACAGCAAGGACAAGGAGGTCCAGGAAAGAGGCATGTGGATGAACCTATGGGTGTAGGCACTAAGTATAAAGATCTTTTCATTACATGGAAACTGGAAAATGTCCACTGCAGAAGAGGCACTGAACAACTAAGTGGAAAGGATGATTTGGCCAGCAGATGTCAGCCAGCCTCTGACACTGGCCCACACAGTGCTTAAACAATGGACTCACAAACAGAATGGCTTTGTTGGTAGAGATGGAAGTTAGGTATGAGCCAAACAGCATGGGCACTCTCTCATCCATGCTCATCTAGCTACTGCCAATATCAAACATCTGACCCGCCAGCAAGAGGGACCAATCCTGAGCTCTGGGTATGGAATCATCCCTTGAGGAAACTAACCCCCTATTTTGTGGCAATTTAATAACATCAGACTCTTTCTGCCCTGAAAAGGGTGACATTTCATCCTTAATGGGACTGATCCATATTCTGGGTATAGGTTTGTCTTTCTTGCCCATTGTACTTCAGCCAGCAGTACTATCCAAGGGCTAAGAGCATTCAGTCTACTGATGTAGAATCTCACATAATATCACCTCAAACCAAGGGATATACTTTACAGCAAAGGAAGTATGATAGCTGTCATATGACCATATAATTCAGTAATTTTACCACATACTACACTATCTGGAAAGCTGATGGCCTGACAGAATAGTGGACCAGTGTCTTAAACATAAGGCCCCAGCTTGGACCTGGATGGCCTATGAAAACGAGTTCTACCTTTAGGATGGGGTATACACCTTAAACCAACGCCCATGATATGGTGCTATGTTCCCAACAGAAAGCATAGGTCTCAGAACCATGAGATGAAAGTATAGGTGTCACCACTAACCATGATCCCCATTGATCCACTTTAGGGAATTATGCTTCCCTTCCAGACAACTTTAGGCTCTGTGGGTATAGGTGTTCTGGTTGCCAGAGTGGGCATGCTTCCATCAGAAGGCACGTTAAGAGGCCCTTGACATTTAATGTTCTGACTACCATCTGGTCACTTGGGCTCCTCATGTCAATAGGATAGCAGGCAAAGAAAGCAGGATATCATAAGGCTATATGGATGCTGCTATATAATAGGGACAGAAAGAAATATATTTAGGACTCAGATGATCCATTGGGCATACCTTAGTATTCCCATGCCCAGTTTTAACTGTAAATGGGGAAGTATAGCAACCATGGCCTGGTAAGGGCATGATTACTAGAGTCTCATACTTCTCAAGGATAAGGAACTGGGTCATCCCACCAAGTAAGTCATCGAAACCAGAAGAGGTGCTAGCTGAGGTGAGGGAAGTCTAGAATAGACGGTAAAGGAAGGAGATGTTGAGTATCAGTTATGTCCTTGGAACCAAATGTAGCAGTGAGAGTTTCCATTTGTCTCTCTAATCTTTCTCCTATAAGTTTTCCTAGAAATTGTGACCAACCAGAATCCTATAGAAGCTATAGCTGGGTGGAGTAAATTTAATGCGACAAACAAGTAGATTCTACTAGTGCAAGGGGTGAACTGTAGTAGATGTTGCTGGTGCCCCACTCAGACCTCATTTGCAAACTGTTATGAGTGTTGACTGCTAAATAGCTCATCGTTACACTCTTCTCCAGAGAGTGCCCTCAGCCAAATGGGAGGTGTCTCACCTAAGAGGTTACACCTGACCACAGCCAAATGACTGACTGCCATGCGGTACAAAAGGCCAGCCCCCTTGCATCAAGGTGGAATCAACTCCAGTGCAACTTGTTCCAAAGTTGATCATGGGATCAGAATGAAGCCAACTCCAGTTCAGACCATGTCTTTTTCTTGCTTGGCTTTTTTCTGTTGCCTCATCTGCTTCCCTCACTCTCCTCCTTCTGAAGGTACTCCCTCAATAAATCACTAGCACAAAGAATTCCCTTCTCGAGCTCTGCTTCTAGGAACCCAACTTAAGAAAAAAATATAAAGCAAAAACTGATGGAACTAAAAAAAGCAACAAAGCAATAATTATAGTTAGAGATTTTTAACACACTTATCTCAGTAACTGATGGAACAGGCAGACAAAAAATCAACAGGAATATAGAAGATGTGAATATCATGGCTAACATACTGACTGAATTGACATACTTAGAATACTATTCCCGGCTGGGCGCAGTGGCTTATGCCTGTAATCCCAGCACTTTGGGAGGCCAAGGTGGGCGAATCACGAGGTCAGGAGATCAAGACCATCCTGGCTAACACGATGAAACCCCATCTCCACTAAAAATACGAAAAATTAGCCAGCCGTGATGGTGGGCACCTGTAGTCCCAGCTACTCGGGAGGCTGAGGCAGGAGAACGGCGTGAACCTGGGAGGTGGAGCTTGCAGTGAGCCGAGATCGCACCACTGTACTCCAGCCTAAGTGACTGAGCAAGACTCCAGCTCAAAAAAAAAAAAAAAAAAAAAAAAGAATACTATTCCCAACAACCGCAGAATATACATTCCTTTCATTGCACATGAAACAATTACCAAAACAGACCATACGCTGGGCCATAATGCAAGACTACAAATTTCACAGGACTGAAATCAGAGTGTGCTCTCTGGTCACAATGAAAATAACCTAGAAATTCATAATAGAAAGGTAACTAGAAAATCCCCCAAATGTTTGATTTTAAGCCATAACCAAAAGGTCAAAGAAATCACAATAGAAATTAGAAAATATTTTGAAGTAAACAATAATGTAGTTACTACTATCAGTTTTAAAGTTAGTGCTGTTAGAATCCATGTTGATTCACAGTGAATTTTCAACCTTAAGTTCCCTAAAAGCAAATAATATTCATCAGCATGAGACAGTTCATATTGCCAGTTAAAAGGAAACACAACAGGTTGAAATTCCACTTACCTCTACCAGATTATTGCTAGCTGGTAAACCAGCACCCAGATGAAACAGTTTCCCCATTGGTGAAAGAAAAAATAAAAGCGAAATGAAGAAAACCCTGAGGAACTGGCATCCACAATTAGAACAACCTTGCTGTTGGACTACTTTGGGTTTAACTCTTCTCAGACAACTAAGGCACAAACACATAAGGAATAAGCCTGGAAGCAGACTTCCACACAGCACTTTCCTGGATATTTCTTTCTAAAGCTTCTTGGAAGTGGCTGCTTAGAAATTCCTGCCCAGCAGGCCATGATAAAAAAAAATTTTACAGTCACTCTCTTGGTATGATAATTTTACTCATATTAACTAACCAAAAGAAAAAACCTACTTGGAATTCAAGTTATTCTATTAATAACCCCAAAGTCAGCACACACACAAAAGCCAGTGCTTACTGCTACATTAAAAATAAATGAATCAACTTATATGACATGTCTGTAATTAATCAGAGAAAAGTAATACTTTTATGATTTTTCCAGTAAAAACAATGACCTCAGTATAAAGCTGTAACCCATAAATCTCCTGGCATTTGTATTTATAGTAGCCCAAGAAAATACCATATTACCAATTGTTGTTGAATATTTTCATGACGTTGCTTAAGAAGTTCTTCAGTTCTCTGCAAAAGACCGAATTCAGCTTTAAGTTCAGCTATTATCTGATGTTTCTTTTTGAAAACTGTACTCTTGCTTCGAAGTTTACTGACATATCGTTTGAACTGTAAAAGAAACACAGTATGTAATCCAATGAGTAAAGTAGTAGCTAAATATCATACATCTGTATAAACTCAATGTATTAACATATTTTCTTTTCTACTTCCCAACATGTGTCACACATATATAATTTCGTTTTAAGACTTTATATAATTACATAATAACTTAATAATTTAGTTTTATTAGAAAACTTCTCAAACCCCACCTTCCTGTCTTCATCCCTACACAGGTTAAACTCCTGTTACTTATTTGCAGAGCCTATTCAGTTCTGTGTAACGATTGCCACCATTTTAAATTTCAGTTCAGTATTTGTTTTCCCCACTATTCCTTAAGCTTGATGAGGGCAGGACCTGCAAGTATCTTGCTCTAAGCAACTCTGCGTTGTATCCTCTGTATCTGGCACAGTGCCTAATATGTAATAGATAATAAACAGTACTTACCAAATGAATTCCTATATTTATTTATTTATTTTTTTGAGATCAAATCTCACTCTGTCACCCAGAGTGTTTAAATATTTTGTTTTTAATTTTTTGACTCATATGTACATATATATGTATATATTATGTGTATATGTATATGTATACATATACAAATTTATGTGTGTATATATATGTGTGCATGTATATATATATATATTTCGAGATAGGGTTTTCTCTGTTGCCCAGGCTGTAGTGCAGTGGTGAGATCACAGTTCATTGTAGCCTTAACCTCCTGGGCTCAAGCAATTCTCCTGCCTCAGCCTCCTGAGTAGGAGGCCCCCAGGTGCAGAGCAACACGCCTGGCTAATTTTTGCATTTTTTGTAAAGATGGGATTTCACTATGTTGCCCAGGCTGGTTTGAAGTCCTCGACTCAAGTGATTCACCCGCCTTGGCCTCCCAAAGTGCTGGGATTACAGGCATGAGTCACCGTACCTGGCCTTAAATATTCTAAATCCTTATATAAAAGTTATTCATTTTAGACTTTACAAATAAGGATTAGGAAAACAGAAACACAATCTTATAAAAATAAAAAGGTTTAAAAAAGAAGAAAAAGGAGGAAATAATGACCACAATTCTGGTTGTGGTTTTATCACGGTATATCTCATGTACTGTACTATTTTGGTAGCAGTCCATTGGACTACTGGGACTAATATAGCCAACCAGAACCATCAACACTCGTGGCTACTATTTATCACTTAAGAAATGTACTGTGACTATATATTGCTATCAGACATCTGAGACACTGAGATGGTACCCATCCCAAATGTTAAAAAGCTAAGAATATCCCAAGTTAGTGAAAACTCGTAGTTATCTAATTTATCTATTTACCTACCCATGATATCAAAGTTATAACTAATAATGGAAAAAAGTTACAACTCTAATGGAAACACCCCATTAAGTAATACCAACTAGAGTTTGGAAGAGCAAACAAAGTAGCATAATATTTAAAGGAATTCAAGGCTGGGTGTGGGGGCTCACGCCTGTAATCCCAATACTTTGGGAGGCCAAGATGGTTGGATCACTTGAGGTCAGGAGTTCGAAACCAGCCTGGCCAACATGGTGCCTGCCCCTCCTTCAATGGTGAAACCCTATCTCTACTAAAAGGAGGATGAGGCAAGAGAATCGCTTGAACCCAGAGGCACAGGTTGCAGTGAGCTGAGATCACACCACTGCACTCCAGTCTGGATGACAGAGTGAGACTCAGTCTTGAAAGAAAAGAAAAGAAAAGAAGAGAGCAGAGGAGAGGAGAGGGGAGGGGAGGAGAGGGAAGGGGAGGGGAGAGGAAAGAAAAAGAAAGAAGGAAAGAAAAAGAAAGAAAGAAAGAAAGAAAGAAAGAAAGAAAGAAAGAAAGAAAGAAAAAGAAAGAAAGAGAAAGAAAGAAAGATTTCTTTGTATAATATTACAATATCATATACACAATTTTTTAGATGGAGTCTCACTCTGTCGCCCAGGCTAGAGTGCAGTGGCATCATCTTGGCTCACTGCAACCTCTGCCTCCCAGGTTCAAGCGATTCTCCTGCCTCGATTCCTGAGTAGCTGGGATTAGGGGCACCCATCGCCACGCCTGGCTAATTTTTGTATTTTTAGTAGAGATGGGGTTTCACTATGTTGACCAGGCTGCTCTTGAACTCCTGGCCTCAAGTGATCCACCAGACTCGGCCTCAAAAGTGCTGGAATTACAGGCATGAGCCACTGTGCCTGGCCTACAATACCATAGTTTCACTGTACCTTTTCTAAGTTTAGGTCTGTTTAGATAAACAAATAATACCTACCACTCTGTTACAGTTGCCTACACTATTTAGTATAGTAACATGCTGCACAAGTTTGCAGCCTAGGAGCAATAGGCTATGGCATACAGTCTAGTTGTGTAGTAGGCTATATCGTCAAGGTTTGCGTAAGGTCTATGATGTTCACACAACAACAAAACTCTCTAACAGTGCATTTCTCAAAATGTATCCTTGTCATTAAGCAATGTATGACTGTACAGTATTGCTCAATGTAAGAAGCAAACGCCAGAAGAAAATGCCAGAAATTTCTGATATTTCTGAAACAGAACATAATACTTTAAAAACACTTCCTCTTCTGTATTAAGACTACTAATAATTTCCAGATTTTTGTACTATATAAAATAATTTTGGCTGGGCAAGTTGGCTCACGCCTATAATCCCAGCACTTTGGGAGGCTGAGGCAGGGGAATGCGTGAGTCCAGGAATTCAAGACCAGTCATGTGCCTGTAGTCCCAGCTACTTGGGAGGCTGAGGCAGAAGAATTGCTTGAACCCGGGAGGCAGAGGTTGCAGTGAGATTGAGCCACTGCACTCCAGACTGGGCAACAGAGTGAGATTCCGTCTCAAAAAAATAAAAAAAAGAATCTTAGCCTTTTTAATGTCCACTGCTTCTTAAAGCTAATTTTGGGGGATAGTTAATAAATAATTTTACAAATAATAAAAGTAATGAACATATTGTTGAAATTTTGGAAAACAGAAAAAAGGAAAAGTTCACTCAAAGCCACTATCCCAACACAAGCTCTATTACCATATTGTTATTTTTCTTTTTTTGAGATGGAGTCTTGCTCTTGTCTCAAAGGCTGGAGTGCAGCGGCGCAATCTCCCCTCACTGCAATCTCCATCTCCCAGGTTCAAGCGAATCTCCTGCCTCAGCCTCTCAAGTAGCTGGGATTACAGGTGCCTGCTACCACGCCAGGCTGGTCTTGCTCCTGACGTCAGGTGATCCACTCACCTTGGCCTCCCAAAGGGCTGGGATTACAGGCATGAGCAACTGTGCCCAGCCCATATTGGTATTTTTCCTTCCAATTTTTTTTTTCTTTGAGACGGAGACTTGCTTTCTCACCCAGGCTGGAGTGCAGTGGCACGATCTTGGCTCACTGCAGCCTCTGCCTCCAGGGTTCCAGCGATTTTCCTGCCTTGGCCTCCCGGGTAGCTGGGATTACAGGCACACACCACCATGCCTGGCTAATTTTTGCATTTTTAGTAGAGATGGGGTTTCACCATGTTGGCCAGGTTGGTCTCGAACTCCTGACCTCAGGTGATCCGCCCACTTTGGCCTCCCAAAGTGCTAGGATTACAGGCATGAGCCACTGTGCCTGGCTTTTCCTTCCAATTTTTAAAGCAAATTCTAAGGTCAATAATTCTAACTTATAAAGTAGTAAAATAGAAAGTACAGCATCTCTAAAATTTAATTTTTTTCTAAAATACTTGATTCCTGAGTATACAAACATTCCTTTAAAATATTAAGATGAAAAATTCTTCACGTTAAATAAACTTCCAATTCCTAGTTTTTTAAACTTGACTTAAACTTTGAAAGAGTTGGCCAGGTGCAGTGGCTCACACCTGTATCCTAGCACTTTGGGAGGCTGAGGTGGTGGGACTGTGTGAGCTCAGGAGTTTGAGACCAGCCTGGGCAACATGGCGAAACCTCATCTCTACTAAAAATATAAAAAATTAGCCAGGCGTGGTGGAGTGTGCCTGTAATCCCAGCTACTCGGGAGGCTGAGGCAAGAGAATCGCTTGAACCTGGGAAGCAGGGGTTGCAGTGAGCTGAGATAGTGCCAGTGCACTCCAGCCTGGGTGACAGAGCGAGATTCTATCTCAAAAAAACAAACAAACAAAACAAAAACAAACAAAAAAAATTTTGAAAGAACTGAGGAACACACTGTGTTTTAGAAGAAGAAAGTTTAAAATATTTTTCTATCCATGATTAGGTTAGTTTTAATATTAAGGAATCCAGCCCTCATACCACAAATTTTCAATGACTGCATTATAGAAACTTCTTTAAAAATTAAAAATTTAAGTCATACTAATGTACCTGAAGTCTAATAACTTGCAAATTTTCCTTTTAAAGAATAAATGTGTAAGCCTGACATAACCACAGATTCAGAATCCCTAGAGTAACTATATATGCTATTAAAAGTGTCCTGGGCAAAGTGCCCAAAATGAAATCAATCCTGTTCATCTGCTATCCTCTGTAATATAGAGGCCAATTTTCCCCTTCTCTATCTTGCTGTGCTCCAGAACTATTTTTAAAAGCTGAAAGCTATAAATGTTTCTGATGAAAGAACAAACCTACAAATTACTGAGTGTGCTTTATGCTGATTGGTTATTACTTGATATTCATTATATATAATACCTAATGGAAGAGTAGTCTGGGTCAGATTAATCAGTTACATATGATTAAGCAATAGGTAGCCATCAAAGCATTCTAAGAGCTCTACTATTCCACAATTATTTAGAACAAAGAAAACACATTATCAATGTTTTTTCTTCCATTCGTGGTTTCTTTTAATTATCATTTGGATTTTAGGTTATTTCTGAATCTTCAATGTCATACAAAAACCAAAACTGACGAACACATTGAAACTAAATCTTCAGACTTACAAAACACAAGTACTAATTCCATTAGCTGCCAGAGCAATGGCCCGATCATTTGTGAAGCCTCTGGTAAACTCTGCTGTACACTCAGATGAGAGTAAGGGTAAAAACTGCCCTCCTCTTCCCTTCCATTCCTGGTTCACAGGGGTCAAAATGGTGGCTGGAGAGGTGGGCAGTAGATAAGAGAGCTGCATGAAGGTGGCAGTAAGGTTGGGGAGCTGCATAGAGGCATGGCGGGGTACAGGGTTCAGAGGTCGAGGATACTGGGAAATGAGGGGACTTGGTTGTATTAGAAGTGTGGACCAGGAGGCTGGTGACTGGGGACACAAGGGAGTAGGGGGAGTTAATGGAAGTACAGATCAACAGGCTGAATGGCTAAGGATATGCAATGATGGGGTTAGGGGCTGAGGAAACACACAGAGACATAGGCTAGCAGGCCTGGCAGCTGAGGACACAGAGGGGTGAGTGAGGAGTCATGGGGAATATAGACACAGAGGGTTAAAATGTGGTTGGTGGGATAGGGGCACAGAATTGGTGTGTAAAGAAGGAGGCCGGAGTAGTTGATAGATTGTTTAAATCGAGCAAACAAGCAAGTTAACTGATTGAGCAAATAAATAAATGCAATATAGAAAAAGGGAGCCAGGGCCGGGCGCGGTGGCTCAAGCCTGTAATCCCAGCACTTTGGGAGGACGAGATGGGCGGATCATGAGGTCAGGAGATCGAGACCATCCTGGCTAACACGGTGAAACCCCGTCTCTACTAAAAAAAAATACAAAAAACTAGCTGGGCGAGGTGGCGGGCGCCTGTAGTCCCAGCTACTCCGGAGGCTGAGGCAGGAGAATGGCATAAACCCGGGAGGCGGAGCTTGCAGTGAGCTGAGATCCGGCCACTGCACTCCAGCCTGGGCCATAGAGCGAGACTCCGTCTCAAAAAAAAAAAAAAAAAAGAAAAAGGGAGCCAAATTTCTCAAAGCCAGAGAAGATACTGGGCAACAGAGAGAGACTCCATCTAAAAAAAAAAATTAAGACAACAATGAGATGCCATTTTCACACCTACCCAATTGGCAAAAATAAAAAATCTTTCAATATCAAGTGTTGGTGATGATGTGGAGGAAGTAGAGAGCAAGATATGTAATTTAGAGCAACAGTCTGGAAAACAACTTGGCTTGTCTACTGAAGTAGAAACTGTACATATTCTATGGCTCACCAACTCCACTTCTACGAGTAGCAGGACTTCTCAAACTATCTGTTAAGGATAAAGGACCAGTTTTTTAAAAAATTTCTCAACATTTGTTCATCGGATACTTTTGTAAAATAATGAAAATACCGAGGTCAAATGACTATAAGGGTTTCTAAATGTTTCCTCTCAATTTATATGGCTGCAGATTAGAAGAAACTAACAGTCTCTGAACTGAAACTAGTCTACAGACCACACTTTGAGTAGCACTGCTCCAGAGTAGAGCTTCCTAAATGGGGTATGCTCCGGTACACACACGTGCCACAAATATTGCAGGTGTGCCAAGATATTAATCCACTCAACCTTTGCAGTAGCTGGGCAAGATATTATAAAGAACTCTCAGCCAGTCACCTTTAGCTAAAATGAAAAAAATAATTTTTAAAGGCATAGGAGGTAAGCAACAAATTCTTAGAACATTAAGGAAAAACCTTCCCATAGTGTATCGTTAACAGGTAAACCAAACGAATTTGTCAGTAAAGTGAACTACAAAGCTTGCCACTGGGCAGGAAAGCCCATTATAGCAGCTATTACTAATCATTTGTACTCATATACATTTGTAATCTGTTAGTCTTCTATGAAAGAGCAGCCATCATTTTAGAAGCTGAGATCAAATAAGATTAATACTTTACGATTTATGCTAGCAGGTGCTGAGAGAGTACTCAGTTGTGTGAAACTCTAATCTTTATCTCTTTTGTAATGGACTAATGCTTTATAGTGCTAGCTTCTGGCTTCAGGACCAATTTTAAAGACTCGGCTCCCTTGTGATCAAAATGGAAACTGACAGATGTTCTTTTTCCTTTTGTGTATTTAATATGTTTTACAGCCTTTAAGAGTAATGATCAGAGTCTGAGCTAGCTTCTGTAATAGATAGGCAGTTTATTTCTCTAAGAATATAATCATTTATAAATGTTTTTTGCTTATCAGAAAACTCAAAAGAATTAATGGATTCCAGGCATCATTCTAGAAATTTATGTGAAACAAGAACTGCTGCTCCTACTGTAAATTTTCTCCCTCAATATCTGGCATGAAAATGATTTTCAAAGTAATTAGCTGTGAAGACTTAAGACTATCATATAATAAGCACTTTATATTGTTTAAGAACCACAAAGCCATTTTTTTTTTTTTTCTCAGACGGAGTCTTGCTCTTGTCTCCCAGACTGGAATGCAATGGCACAATCTCGAGTCACTGCAACCTCCACCTCCCAGGTTCAAGTGATTCTCTAGCCTCAGCCTCCCGAGTAGCTGGGATTACAGGCATCTGCCACCATGCCTGGGTAATTTTTTTGTATTTTTAGTAGAGATGGATTTTCACCGTGTTAGCCAGGATGGTCTTGATCTCCTGACCTTGTGATCTGCCTGCCTCGGCCTCCCAAAGTGCTGGGATTACAGGCGTGAGCCACCGTGCCTGGCCTAATTTTGTATTTTTAGTGGAGACAGGGTTTCACCATGTTGGCCAGGCTGGTCTAGAACGCCTGACCTCAGGTGATCCTCCCGCCTTGACCTCCCAAAGTGCTGGAATTACAGGCATCAGCCACTGCGTCCAGCCAGAGCCATTTTTTAAAATAAAAAAGCACTAGGAACCCATAGAAAAATTAATACTACTTACCAAAGTTCAGTAAGTTAGAAAAAATAACTAGAATGAACACTTTTCAAATACTGTTAGTACAACATCCGGGCTATTTTCCATTTCTTAATTAAATCACATCTTTGTCAGTTATTTCATCAAATAATGTATAAGCATAGACAACTACAGGAATTGGCTCAAGGGAGTTACGCATGAGATGAGATAGAACCAACTGTTTAGGAGTGGCATGAATACACACAAAGGCCACAGTCTTTCTGCTCATTTGTTAGTGTCTTGTGCTCTAGACAGAACTTCAGACTTGAAGAAAACCTGAAAAGGCCATCATGTCACGCTCCAATAAATTATTTGGATTCCCTGAAGTCTGGTCTCAGAGTTGCTGTTTGTTTTAAGGCAAGAGAAAATGTTTCAAAGCAGCCTTTGTAATCTGCTAAAATGACAGTCTTTTTAAATCACCCATCATAACTAATGCCATATAAACACACATACAAATACTATACTAACCTTTTCTAACCTGTTAGTGGCACATTTTCAACTGTAAATTAGAAAATCTCACCAAGTCAAGCATAAGCAATGTAATTATCTACATATGGTAGTGGCTAGTTAACTGCTCAGTCTTTTAAGAGAGTCTGTAATAATCAATATGATATATGTGGGTAGAAATCTGTATTAAATGAAATTTGTGACACAGGAACATCCATCTGTGGAACACAGTCAGTCACACCATCCAAGAGGTCTCTGTGCTTCTATTATAAATCAAATCACCACCACACAGCTGTTACTACCTCTAATGGGTGCTTCGACTGCTGTCCAAGCAGTTAAGTATCCAGAAAAAAAAAAAATCCATGAAAAGTTTTAAAATTTGGGGTTAAAAGTGTGGCATTACCTAGACTGCATGCATAATGCACTACACTTCTATTACAGTGAACTGAGCCAAATTTATTTGATTCTGTTTTGTTCTATCTCTTGGGAAATTTTAGGGGCCTCAGGTCCTGCTATGAACTCTAAAGAGTACAATGTGATTTGAAAGGTTCTAAAAATATCACAGGTTTGCCTGGGCTCACTTAGAAGGGTGGATGATTCAATTACAAGTGTCAAAATTTGATTCCTAATTTTTCAGGACCTGACAGCTGCAGCACATCTTGCCAGGATTCCCTTATCTTCATTGTGCTTCTCTTTGAAGTATTTTAAGAAGATTTCATAATCTTTCCAATTTAGCTCTAGGATTTCTGTCAGTAGCTGTAGAATGAATTGGCTGGCCCTTTCTAAAGCTGCTTATAAATATTACTTGACCAAGCATATTTTAAAAGTAGCTATAACTGCAAAACAGCTGAGCTTCTTGTAATGGTCAGGGGAGAAAACACAATGGGCTATAATACACCCATACACCATAAACCAGGGGTGACCTTTCATTGCATGAGTTCCAATGGAACCTTAACCAGAGGTTCATTTGTTGCTATAAAAAAAATTCAGATCCCAAAGGCATGCATTCATACAAATGACCACTTTGGGAAGGGCACTAGTACTGTATATCATTGAGACCGGTTTTTTGTTTGCTTTTTCAAATTATGAAAGCAGAGAATCAGAGAGATCAAGGTGACTAAGATGGTAAAATCATTAGCTACTGGCACTACTACAAGAGGCACATGTTCTATTCTTTGTCCTTCCAGTAAGTGAGAGAAAGTCTTCAAGCTTAGATTGCTGCCTATGAAACAGAAAAAATCATACCAAAAGAGGTAGCTGAAGGCTACCAGATTAAATGGCAAATTTAAGTTTCCCACCAGGTGTTTAAAAAATAATACAGGCATGAACCACCACACCTGGCATAATCAGATTTTTTAAGATTAAAAAACCCAGCCAGGCACGGTGGCTCAAGCCTGTAATCCCAGCACTTTGGGAGGTCGAGACGGGCAGATCACAAGGTCAGGAGATCGAGACCATCCCAGCTAACATGGTGAAACCCTGTCTCTACTAAAAATACAAAAAAATTAGCTGGGCGTGGTGGCAGGCACCTATAGTCCCACCTACTCAGGAGGCTGAGGCAGAATGGTGTGAACCTGGGAGGCAGAGCTTGCAGTGAGCCAAGATAGCGCCACTGCACTCCAGCCTGGGCGACAGAGCAAGACTCTGTCTCAAAAAAAAAAAAAAAAAAAAAAAATTAAAAAACCCAAAATACTGATCCAATGTTCTTCTACTTACTGCACACATGACTTCAAAAATGTCCCTTATCTGGGCTGGGTGAGGTGGCTCAAGCCTGTGATCCCAGCACTTTGGGAGGCCGAGGTGGGCAGATTGCTTGAGGTCAGGAGTTCAAGACCAGTCTGGCTAACATGGTGAAACTCCGTCTGTACCAAAAATACAAAACTTAGCTGGGCATGGTGGTGGGCGCCTGTAATCCCAGACACTTGGGAGGCTGAGGCATGAGAATCGCTTGAACCTGGGAGGTGGAGGTTGCAGTGAGCTGAGATCATGCCAGTGCACTCCAGCCTGAGTGACAGAGTGAGACTGTCAGCCTGCTCCATTACTGAAGAAAGCTCAAGTGGTAGACATTTTTCTCTAGTCAATCAAATATTTCATTCTAATCACCATTCGTTGATCCTAATTTGGCTTTCTCATAAACAAACAAACAAACAAAAACCACTAATCCATCTGTGTCAGGGGTCCCCAAGACCATCTCTAGATTCAGTGATTCACTGGGAGGACTCAACGCATACAGTCATACTCTTGGCTATGATTTATTACACTGAATACCAAGCGAAATCAGCAGAGGGAAAAGGCACATGGGGTGAAATCTGGAGGAAACCAGGTGCAAACTTCTAAAAGTTGTCTCCCACTGCAGTCACAGAGGGCATAATTAATTCCTCCAGCGATGAGTTGTAACAACATACATGAAATGATCAGGGAGGCTCATTGGAGACTTAGTTCCCAGGGTTTTTACTAGGAGCTGATCATCTAGGCACATTCTGCCTACCCTGTACCAATAGTCCAGGAAGAGGAGAGAGAGAGACAGAGAGAGAGAGAGAGAAAAAAGAGAGAGAGAGAGAGAGAACGAAGGAAGGGAGGAAGGAATGAAGGAAGGGACAGAGGAAGGGAGGGAGGGAGGGAGGGAGAGAGACAGGGAGGAAGGAAAGGCAAGCAGGAGTTCGACATAAACCACACTCTTCATATACTTTAGGCAAGGTGAGCCATTCTTATCAGCGAATGGCAGGAATCCATCCAAGAACCAAGTTCCCCCAGATGCCAGCCAAGGGCCAACTTTGCAAGCAGACCTTTCTAGGGATAGCAGTCTCAGGCCTGCATGTTAATTTTTTTCCGAACACCATCTTTTTCATAATCCTTTAACTATTTATTATGTCGTTCTTCAGTCTTTTATTCCTTAATACATAATCAATTCCCACTGTGTCTTTCTCTAGTCTTTTGTTTCAGTTAATACATAATCAATTATTGATATGAAAGTTTCCAGACTTTTCATCCATTTTAGTCACCCTCATATAGGACTTTGGCATGACTGTCTCTTAAAACATGAAGTCAAAAATATGAAATAATACTCCAGGCATAATTAGACCATAAAAAGGATACTTTTTAAAAATTAATGTAGTATAATCATTTATGCATTTTTTAAAGCTGCGTTAGTAATAGATGATGTGTTGAATTGGCAAACAAAACCTGAATTCTACCACATTATATTTATTATAATCCCATTAATGGCATTTTGTTTAAGCACAGTGCCTCTATCTACCAAGATGATTCTGAACTATAATTCCATCATGTGTTTCAGGTTGACTATTTCTTCCAGCTTTTTGTCATATGCAAACTATTGATGGCTCTACAGCCAGACTGCTAAATCCAACTCATAGTTCTACTACTTACAAGAAATGGGGTGTCAGGCAAGTCAGCTTAAACCCTCTGTATGTCTCAGATCCTTTATCTGTAAAAACTGGGAATAGTAATAACAGCCAGGTGCAGGCTCATGCCTGTAATTCTACCACTTCAGGAGGCCAAAGTGGGAGGACTACTTGAGGCCAGGAGTTTAAGACCAGCCTGGGAAACACAGTGAGACCACATCTCTACAAAACAAAATAAAACAAAACAAAAAAAGAAAATTAGCTGGGCATGGTGGCTCATGCTTGTAGTCCAAGCTTCTCAGGAGGCTGAGGTGGGAGGATCACTTGAGCCTAGGAGTTTCAGGCTGCAGTGAGCCATGATCACACCACTGCACTCCAGCCTGGGTAACAGAGTGAGATCCTGTCTCTGAAAAAAAAAAAGAAACTTAAATTTAAAAAAAATTGTACTTACAGAGTTGTACAATGACATAAATGAGAATAATGTATATAAGAAGACTAGTATGATATCTGGCACATTGTAATTGCATAATTTAAAAAATTATTATTTATCTAAAGTATTGATAATAACAAACAAATTAGGATAAAGGGCAAATCTCCATGGCATTTTTTGTGTGTACACTTCCTCAGAGATGACAGCAATCAAAATATTTTGAGACTATCAATTCAACCAGATTTATATTAAGATATACTTAAAATCCAATATAAAAACCTTTGAGATATAAAAACAGTAAAATATTCATTACTATTTATTTTCAGTTACGTTAGCAGGGTGTAATCACTAAACTAAATGTAGTCATTTAATAGAGTGTAGTTTCTATCATCTTCCAAATACTGGTATGAAGAGAAAGAAATCAAGATTGACTGGATGAGTAGGAAAATGTATCTTTTATCACTGAGAAGATCATTTCAACTGTTCAAGCAATTCCTACTTATGTCAGGACTCTGGCAGAATAAGAGATACATACATGCCTGTGCTTATTCCTGTGTATTGTCTTACTTTATGAAAATAAAATGTTAAAATGATAAAGTACAATGGAGGGAAAGTAATTCTAGAAACTTCATCTTTTACTAATAAGGAAAACCAATGAAATACTAATAAAAAGGCCTAGTAAAGAAAAAATGTCTATAGCATCTGCAATCAGAAGAGCTAAAACTCTTAGACAGTATGTAACATCTGGAATATTAACTTTAATGGCAGTAGGAAGCATCAAAATGTATACTTCACCACCAAACTAAAAACTGCTAATGGACCTCTAAAAAGAAAATGACAAACGAATATAAATCACTGTATCACTGTATACGTCTAGAACTTGTTACATCTATGTTTATTAACACGTTATGTTCCTAAATTTTTCCAAGATAAGATCAATCAAACAACTACATATGGACAATCAAGGAATAAAGTTTTACATCCAAACAAATGGCTGTCATATAATTCCCCGCAAATAAACACTTCCAATTAATGATTGTTCACAGTGTAGTCCTCTTTAGAGTCAAATATGAATCCTAAAATTTACCCATTCTAATGGTGCCGTCTCCAAGGCACTACTGGAATGGGTAAATTTTAGGATTCACATTTGATGGCAATATTCTCTTACCTGCTAACTGTGTGACTTTGGGCAAATTATTTCAATGTCTCTGTTTCTTAGGTTACAAAATGGAGGTAATATTTACTTCAGAGGCTTTCCAAGAGGATGAATTAGGGTATATTGTGAGATAACATAAAATTTACCGCTTTAACTATTTTTAAGTATACAGTTCTGTGGCTTTAAGTACATTCACGTTGCTGTATAACCATCACTAAAGCTGTATTTTTTAAGCTCTCAAGACTGAGCATGCAGTAACTGCTCAGAGAATGGCAGCTAAAATTACTCTCATTAGTGCTATCTTATTCTATCTTAAATTTGTGTAAATTATTTACTCCTAAACAGAAACTATTTCACATTTATTTCCACTAAATTGCTCCCAGCCTGAGAAATACTAGTTTCACCTTTTAAGCTGTAAACTATATTTCTAGCTTTCAAATTCTTCATCCAAGTGAATAACAAAAATATACAAATACTAAGAACTAACACACTGAGCATTTACTATGTGCCTAGTGCTGTTCTAAGCATGTTCAATTAATCCTCAAAATAATTTTAGAAGTTATATCCTACAAACATTCACATTTTACAGCTGAGCATAAAGACGGTAAGGAACTCATCCAAGGTCATCCATCTGGTAAGCGGCAAAACCAGGATTTGCACTCAAACAACCAAGTTGTAGAGCCACTCTTAACCACTCCACTGTGCTGCCTCTCACACACATAGTAACATACCACCCATGGGAATGATTACTTTCAGATGCCAGGTGTTATATGTTGACTGAGCCTTTGAGTTTCTCAGAAGCTTTAGCATCTATTATTTCATGTCCTTTCCCAGAGATAATAAAGAGCAATCAGCCCCATTTTACAGATAGAGAGGCCTCAGGGAGGTCACGTAATTTGTTCAAGGTCAACAGACCTTGGAGAGGTCCTGGGTTTTAGCTTGGCCACTTACTAGCTGTGTGAAACTGCAGTCTCCTTGAGCATCACTCAACTGTGAAAGGGAAATGATAACAACACCTTTCATAAGAAGTAAAAAAGTATCTGTTTGCTAAGTACCTGGCATAGAGCTTTGTATAAAAAGTGCTCAATAAACGTGATTCCCCCTCATTTTGCGTGTGATTCCTGGCATAGTGTTCTTTCCAAACACCATGCCACTAATTATCAATACCTTCTCACCAACTGTGTTAACAGATGGGGGGCAAAGGACATAACTTTTTGGAGATTACTATGTGATATCAAACCAGAAACCTCAGTGAACCATGTGATACCAAATTAGGCACCTCAGTGAATTATACTTCCAGCTGTATTATATAATTTTAAATATAAGAAACTTCTTTTATTTTGTCCATATGGCCTATCACTTTATCAAAGTAGAAAATAAAATCGGTATACCAAGATTTGTTCTTTATAAAATTATGCTTAATGTTCCCCAATACCTTCTGTTCTTTTAGGTAACTGCCAAATACCTTACTTGATTTGTTCTGTTTCCGACCAGATTATTGTTCAAAAATTATCATTTCCAAATGCTATCTTTTTCCCCTTAAAAAAAAGAATGCTTTTTTTTTCCTGTCATTAGATCCTTCTCCTGTTCACCATGATTTCTCAAAAATAAAGACTAATAGGCCGGGTGCGGTGGCTCACGCCTGTAATCCCAGCACTTTGGGAGGCCGAGACGGGCGAATCACAAGGTCAGGAGATTGAGACCATCCTGGCTAACATGGTGAAACCCCATCTCTACTAAAAACTACAAAAAAAAAACTAGCCGGGCGAGGTGGTGGGCACCTGTAGTCCCAACTACTTGGGAGGCTGAGGCAGGAGAACGGCGTGAACCCGGGAGGCGGAGCTTGCAGTGAGCTGAGATCTGGCCACTGCACTCCAGCCTGGGCGACAGAGCGAGACTCCATCTCAAAAAAAAAAAAAGAAAAAGACTAATAACTTGGCACTAGGTTTTTTCCCTCACATTTGCACAGAGGGAACATCTAATATGAATTATAAGTACTATTTATGCCAAATACAGCCATAACAATTAGTATTTTTTGTCATTTAGGCAGCATTTTCTTAAGAAAAGATAAAAATGCCAGGAGGTGGCATACTCTCTTATAAAGTGAAATTGCTGCATAATTAATCTTTTGTTTTTTCCTCCAGACAGCAAGGATGTCATGAAGCATACACTGTTGACTTCCAAATATCGTTTAAAACACTCCCATGTCTTAAAACAATTTGGAAGTGGATGTTAAAAGCCAAGGGAATTTTTCAATCACATGTTGACTTCCTGAATCTACTACTTCCCCAACAAGCTAAAAGGCACATTGGGAGGGTACAAGCAGAAGTACCACAGAGAAAAGTGGTACTATGGGAACAATTCATTTGTTTGGCACAGTGAAGTTCATGCCAATTTGTAACAGTATGGATTCAATAACTTTTCAAAGTCAAAAATGAGGTTTGGACAAGAGTAGCTTTCCACAATAGCTTTTGCTGAGATCTAGTAGCTAATACAAAATTTAAAAGCCTGTAAAAATTGGTAAAGTCCAGACAATGTTTAGGAATTAAAATATGACCTATCACTTTATTTTGCTAAAAAAGCACCAAGCTAAGATATTTGACTTCATGTATTCATTCATTCCTGGGCTAATTTTATGAAAAGAGGATGGAAAATTACATTTTTTGGTGCTTGAGTTTAGCCATCTATAAAAAAATATTATTTGTCCTACTAATCTTATGAGTCTGACAGAAGGATAAATGAAACAAAAGCTGTTAAAGCATTGTTCAAAATTTAAAGTATGTAGCAATGTGAGATACAATTGTATTTTTTTAAACTTGTAAGCCTCTATGATGAGGTCATTTTAATCATGTCAGTCCCACCAGACAAGTATACATTACTGACAAAATAACTTAATGATATTGTCTTAGCCCTTTATGGAAATACATTTACCAACAAATACAGATTTTTGTATTATCTGTTTGCTACTAATGTTTTTCACTTTTTTTTTTTTTTTTTTTTTTTTTGAGACGGAGTCTCGCTCTGTCGCCCAGGCTGGAGTGCAGTGGCCGGATCTCAGCTCACTGCAAGCTCCGCCTCCCGGGTTTACGCCATTCTCCTGCCTCAGCCTCCCGAGTAGCTGGGACTACAGGCGCCCACCACCTCGCCCGGCTAGTTTTTTGTATTTTTAGTAGAAACGGGGTTTCACAGTATTAGCCAGGATGGTCTCGATCTCCTGACCTCGTGATCCGCCCGTCTCGGCCTCCCAAAGTGCTGGGATTACAGGCTTGAGCCACCGCGCCCGGCCGTTTTTCACTTTTATAATTTAATATTTATAAATAATTAAATCCAATATAAATTCACTTAATTAAGAAATGAAAATTTGGGGCCGGGCACGGTGGCTCACACATGTAATCCCAGCACTTTGGGAGGCTGAGGCAGGCGGATCATGAGGTCAGGAGTTTGCCAGCCTTACCAACATGGTGAAAGCCCATCTCTACTAAAAATACAAAAATTAGCCGGATGTGGTGGCATCCACCTGTAATCCCAGCTACTCACGAGGCTGAGGTAGGAGAATCACTTGAACCCAGAAGGCGGTGACTGCAGTGAGCCAAGATCACGCCACTGCACTCCAGCCTGGGTGATGGAGCAAGACTCCATCTCCAAAAAAAACAAAAAAAACAAAAAAAAAGTGAAAATTTGGAATATAGTATCTCATAAAATCACTAACGTATCTGCCATTTTACATCAAGAAATTCTCAGTATGGCCGGGTGTGATGGCTCACGCCTGTAATCCCAGCACTTTAGGAGGCCAAGGCAGGCGGATCATCCAAGGTCGGGAGTTCGACCAGCCTGGCCAACATGGTAAAACCCTGTCTCTACTAAAAACACAAAAATTAGCTGGGTGTGGTAGCAGGCATCTGTAATCCCAGCTATGTGGGAGGCTGAGACAGAAGAATCACTTGAACCCGGTAGGTGGAGGTTGCAGTGAGCAGAGATCCCGCCATCACACTCCAGACTGGGTGACAAGAGTAAAACTCCATCTCAAAAAGAAAAGAAAAAGAAAAAGAAAAAAAAAATCTCAGTATTATTGCAAAAAGACTATTCAGTTTTAAATAAGTCTTATAAAATAAGATTAACTTCCCAATATTAACATTCAAACTAAGAAAGTCAAACACACTAATAGTTTCACATTAAAAAAACAATACTTACACCCTTGTCCCATGAAATTGTTCAGCTTACCTCATCTCCCTTTAAAACTTCAGTACCATCGAATTCACGGGTCTGATTTCTCTTTACTGATGCTTCTCTCTCTAGGCTGGCTAACTTCTCCTTGGCCTCCTGAAGTTCTTCAGCTTTGGCTTCTTTTTTACGGGAAATGATAGATGCCTGATTGAGTATTAAATATGAATGTATAATAAGATATACAAACAGCTTCCTATTATCTTGTGAAATTATCTACTTTTTAGATTTTACCAAGTTATATTTTCAATATCAGCTTGGCCTCTCCTAACCAATACTCCTTGCCCTACTACTCATCATCACCAATTATACTGAATATGAATATACAATGTATATTAAACACCAACCTACAAACACTTCGGAAGACAAAGCTCTGAAAATGTAAGACATATCAGCAGAGAAACAAAAATGTGCTAATAAGAAAAATATTAGGCCAGGTACAGTGGCTCAAATCTGTAATCCCAGTACTTTGGGAGGCTAAGGCAGGCGGATCACGAGGTCAGGAGTTTGAGACCAGCCTGACCAACATGGTGAAACCCCATCTCTACTAAAAATACAAAAATTAGCCGGGTGTGGTGGTGTGTGCCTGTAATCCCAGTTACTCAGGAGGCTGAGGCAGGAGAATCCCTTGAACCTGGGAGGTGGAGGTTGCAGTAAGCCGAGATCACGCCACTGGGCTCCAGCCTGGGTGACAGAGCAAGACTCTGTCTCGAAAAAAAAAAAAAAAAAAAAAAAAAAAGAAGGAAAACAAAAATATTAAAGCCTTCTCAGATAACACTCAAATGCTAATGAAAATACATCCTACTTCAAGTCAATATAAGTTAACACCAAGTCTACTGTATTTTTACATGGTGGGTTTCCCTTTATTGGAAGAAAAAAAATGCTTCATTCTCAAAACTACTACACGGGTCATCTTACTAAATTCAATATCCATACTTCTAAAATGAAATGTTAAAACATCTATTATATTTGGGCCATTCTAATAAATAAAATGCAGGTTCAAACTCAAACATCTGACTCACCAGAATTAGGCAAGTGTTTACAAAATGCAAATGGCTACTCTTAGCAGCATTTTATATTAGCTAATAACTCTTGGGAGATTTCCTTAAATGAACCATAGGTGTACTAGTTTAAGAAAAACATTAGCCAATCTGTCTTAAGAGAAAGGATACAAATAATTTTTCAAGAAAATATGACAGGGGAGTGAAATCTCTAGCACAAATCCTTAAAAAAATTCTATTGTCCTTTTTTCAAAAAAATGAAAAGACAGGTGATGATGAAGGAATGTTTCACTCCATAGAACTATTCTAGCTTAAACAATGAAGGAGGCTGGGTGCAGTAGCTCACGTCTGTAATCCCAGAACTTTGGGTGGTCAAGGTAGGAGGATCACTTGAGCCCAGGAGTTCAAGACTAGCCTAGGCAACATAGTGAGACCCTGACTCTGAAAAAATAATAATAATAAAAGAAAAATAGCTGGGTGTGGTGATGCACACTGTGGTCCCAGCTACTTGGCAGGCTGAGATGCGAGGATCATTTGAGTTTAAGAGGTTGAGGCTACAGTGAGCCATGATCACGTACTGTACTCCAGCCTGGGTGACAGAGATCCTGTCTCAAAGCAAAAAAAAAAAAAAAAAAAAATGGGTCAGGCATGGTGGCTCACGCCTGTAATCCCAGCACTTTGGAGGCCAAGGAGGGTGGATTACCTGAGGTCAGGAGTTCAAGACTAGCCTGGCCAACATGGCGAAACCCTGTTTCTACTAAAAATACAAAAATTAGCCAGGCATGGTGACGTGTACCTGTAGTCCCAAACACTTGAGAAGCTGAGGCAGAAGAATTCCTTGAACGTGGGAGGCGGAGGCTGCAGTGAGCCAAGATTGTACCACTGCACTCCAGCCTGGGTGACAGAGTGAGACTCCATCTCAAAGGAGAAAAAAAAAAAAGTGGTGAAGAAGGAATGATAGAACACCAAACTGTGTAAGAATTGATGGTATACTTCAATAATAAAATAAGTAACATAAAATAAATATAAACTTCATTCCCAAACCAGGATCTTACTTAATAGAAAAATATGAGAGTATTTCCCACTAAACTCAGGAACAAGAAAAAAAAAGCCCACTACCTTTACTACAGTTTAATTACTGTGTTGAAAGTTTTAGCTAATAGACATGAGAAAGCAGTTAGAAGCATAAAAGTTTGACAGGAAAAATTGGAATTTGCATGTTATATATAATTCTGTGTCCAAAAGAATCAACAGAAAAACTACAGAAACCAAATCAATAGCTTTCATAGACAAAATCAGTCAGAAGACATAAGGAAAGAAAAGCCCTCATTTATAAAAGCAAAAATGAAAGTAAATATGTGTGCAACAGCCTCCTTGGGCTCTTGGCCTTTCGGCTGCATGCTGAAGGCTACACTGTTGTCTTCCCTGGCCTTGAAGCTTTTGGCTTTGGACTGAGCCACTACTGGATTTTCTCTTTCTCCAGCTTGCAGATGGTCTATCATGATTTGCCTTGTAATTGTGTGAGCCAATTCTCTTGTAATAAACTCTCTTTTATATATACCTATATCCTATTAGTTCTGACTAACCAATAGGATATACGGTTGATTAGGATAACCCTGACTAATACAATATGTAGGCATAAATTTTACTTTTAGTTTCGAAACTGTTTGAGGAGGCGAGATTCTGAGAGGGTGGTGGAGTAGGAAGCACCTGAAATCTGTCTCCTCACCTAGTGAACAACTGCTCTGGTATTCCAAAATAATTACAACACACGGATTCTACCAGTGTAATTGTTGGAATACTGAGTGCTTGCAACATCCAGTGGAAAGCTTGGACAGCAAAGTGAGGCTAATTTCAACCAATTTCAGCCCTTAGCACAGCAGCAGGTTTCATCTCCCACCCCCAGCCCCAAACACATGTTCCTGGTGCAGCGTGCACACAGCTTGCTGGAGCGAGAGTGAACAGAAAGGACCTAGTCCTCCAATACTGGGCATCTGTGACCTGAGTGCTAGTTCTGATCACAGAGGTGCAGACAAAGAGAGGGAGGCCATTGTTGTTGCATCTTCTACCATTATTGCAAGTCCTTCCCCCTCTGACTGAAGTGACTTCTAGAGGATTTATAGGTCTGGATCCTTTTTTTCTGTCCCTTTAATTTTTCTCATTCTCCCCTTTTGGAAACCAGACATTTAAGACTAAGACATTAAAAAGCAACTGCATATATGGGAAAATTTAGGAAGTGACCACACATGTCCAGAGAAATGCAATGGCTCAGAAAAGACCTGAGATAATTTTTTTTTTAATTTAATTTTTTTTTTTTTTTTTTGAGACAGGGTCTGGCTCTGTCACTCAGGCTGGAGTGCAGTGGCCCAATCTTGGTTCACTGCAACCTCCGCCTACCAGGCTCAAGCAATCTGCCAACCTCAGCCTCCTGAGTAGCTGAGACCACAGGTACACACCACCGCACCAAGCTATATTTCTGTATTTTTAGTAGAGACAGGGTCTTGCCATGTTGCCCAGGTTAGTCTCAAACTCTTGAGCTCAACCACTCATCGTGGCCTCCCAAAGTGCTGAGATTGTAGGCATAAGCCACTGTGCTCACCCTAACTTAACTTTACACTTTAGCCTATTCTTTGGCCCAGTCTACACCAATCAAAAAAACAAAAACAATAACAAAAAAACAGTAAACCCCTGGGAAAAGAGAGAACCTAATTTCCAGAGTTACTGCAGTATGAGATTCCAGTGTCCACTTTTCAACCAAAAAAGTCACAAAGCATAAAAAGAAACAATAAAATATGATACATCTAAAGGAAAAATATAAGGCCAGGTACAGTGGCTCATACCTATAATCCCAACACTTTGGGAGGCTAAGGCAGAAGGATCCCTTGAGGCCAGGAGTTTGAAACCAGTTTGAGCAGCATAATGACACCCTGTTTCTATTTTTTAGAATAAAATTGTTTAAAAAATTTGAAAACAGACCAGGCACGGTGGCTCATGCCTGTAATCCTACCACTTTGGGAGGCCAAAGCAGTTGGATCACTTGAGGTCAGGAGTTCCAAGATCAGTCTAGTCAACATAGTGAAACCTGTCTCTACTAAAAATACAAAAATTAGCCAGGTGTGATGGCTAATTTTTGTATTAGCCTGTAATCCCAGCTACTTAGGAGGCTGGGGCAGGAGAATTGCATGAACCCAGGAGGTGGAGGTTGCAGTGAGCTAAGATTGTGCCACTGCACTCCACCTGGACAATGGAGTGAGACTCTGTCTCAAAAATAAATAAATAAATAAAATAAAAATAAAAACAGAGAAAAAAATGAATCAATAGAAGTTCTCTGAAAGAGACCTGATGGCATATCAACTAGATAAGGACTTTAAAACTACTGTCTTAAAGATGCTCAAAGAACTCATGAAGATGTGGAGAACATCAAGAAAACGATGTATTAACAAAATGGAAATGCCAATACAGAGAAAACCTAAAGAGAAAGGAAAAAGAAATCTTGGAGCTAAAAAGTACAATATTGAAATTAAAAATTCACTAGAGGGATTCAAAGGCAGATTTAGGAAGGCAGACAAAAGAATCCATGAACTTGAAGACAGGTCAATGGAAATTATCAAGTCTGAGAAATAGAAAGAGAAAAATATTGAAGAAAAGTGAACAGAGCCTAAGGAACATGTGGGATACCATTAAGTAGGCCAGTATATGCACTGTGGGAGTCCCAGAAAGAAAAGACAAAGAGAAAGGGACAGACAGAATATATGAAGAAATAATGTATGAAAACTTCATCAATTTGATTAAATATAAATATAAACATCTAAGAAGCAGAATAAACTCCAAGAAAGATGAACTGAAAGAGACAGACACTGAGACACATTAAAATCAAACTGTTGGTGCTTGACCTTCTTTCTTTAAACTTCATGTGCCTGCTTGGGTCTCTTCCAAGTGCACTTCCTTTCTTTTCTGTTCTAAGGCCTTTTATTATTTTGATTATTTATTTATTTATTTATTTATTTATTTATTTATTTATTTATTTATTTTTTGAGACAGGGTCTCATTCTGTTGCCCAAGCTGAAGTGCAATGGCGTGATCTTGGCTCACTGCAACCTCTGCCTCCCAGGTTCAAGCAATTCTCCTGCCTCAGCCTCCCAAGTAGCTAGAACTATAGGCGCATGCCACCACTCCAGGCTAATTTTTGTTTTTTTTTGGTAGAGATGGAGTTCCACCATATTGGCCAGGCTGGTCTCAAACTCCTGACCACATGATCTGCCTGCCTCGGCCTCCGAAAGTGCTGGGATTACAGGCGTGAGCCACACCTGGCCTCTAAGGCCTTTTAAAATAAACTTCTACTCCTGAAAAAACAGTAACAACAAAAAAATCAAACTGTCAAAAGCCAAAGGCAAAGAGAACATTCTGAAGGCATCAAGAGACTGACTAGTCACATACAAGAGATCCTCATTAAGATCATCAGCAAATTTCTAATCAGAAACTTTGGAGGCCAGAAAGCAGTGGGATAATATATCAAGATACTAAGAGAAAGAACTGTCAACCAAGAATCATATATCTGGCAAAATTGTCCTTCAAAAGTAAGGGAGAGGCTGGGTGTGGTAGCTCATGCCTATAATCTCAGTACTTTGGGAGGCTGGGGTAGGGAGATCACTTGAAGTCAGGAGTTCTAGACTAGCCTGGCCAATGTGGCAAAACCCCATCTCTACTAAAAATACAAAAATTAGCTGGGCATGGTGATGCACACCTGTAGTCCCAGTTATTCAGGAGGCTGAGGCAGGAGAGCTGCTTGAACCCAGGAGGTGGAGATTGCAGTGAGTGGAGATCATGCCACTGCATTCCATCCTGGGCAATGAAGTGAGACTCCATCTCCAAAAAAAAGAAAGAAAAAAAAAGTAAGGAATAAATTAAGACATTCCCAGATAAGCAAAAGCTACATTCCCAGATAAGCAAAAGCTAAGAGACTTTGTTTTGCTTTTTTTTTTTTTTTTTTTTGAGACGGAGTCTTGCTCTGCCACCCAGGCTGGAGTGCAGTGGCGCGATCTCGGCTCACTGCAAGCTCCGCCTCCCGGGTTCACGCCATTCTCCTGCCTCAGCCTCCCGAGTAGCTGGGACTACAGGCGCCCGCCACTACGCCCAGCTAATTTTTTTGTATTTTTAGTAGAGACGGGGTTTCACTGTGTTAGCCAGGATGGTCTCGATCTCCTGACCTCGTGATCCGCCCGCCTTGGCCTCCCAAAGTGCTGGGATTATAGGCGTGAGCCACTGCGCCCGGCCCCGAGACTTTGTTAAAACTACACTTGCCTTGGAAGAATGCTCAAATAAGTCCTGCAAGGTAAAGTGAAAAGATACTAGGAAGTAACTCAAAGCTGTATAAGAAAGAAAGATCTCAATAAAGGCAAATACATGAGCAATTATGAAAGCTAGTATTAGTGTAACAATGGTCTGTAAATCCACTTTTTGTTCTCTACATAATTTAAGAGACTATACATTTAAAACAACACAATTATTAATAGCTGAATGGCTAGCATTAGTGTAATTTTGGTTTATAACCCCACATTTTGTTTTGTATATAATTTAAGAGATTAACGCATTTAAAAGAGTTATTAGTTTATGTTTTTGGGCACACAATGTGTAAAGACGTCATTTTGTGACATGAACAACTGAAAGGGGTGGGGATGTAGCTGTAATGAGCAGAGTTTTTATATGTTATTGTAGTTAAACTTGTATAAATTCAAATCACAGTGATAGAACTTTAGGATGTAATCCCCATGGTAACCACAAAGAAAATAGCTATAGAATATACACAAAGGAAAGGAGAAAGGAATTTAAACATTTCACCATAAAAAATCAACTAAACACAAAAGACAGTAAAGCAGGAAATGAGGGACAAAAAAGCTATAATGCATATAGAAAGCAAATAGCAAAATGACAGAAGTTGCTGTTTATCAGTAATCACTTTAAATATAAATAGATTGACTATCCAATGAAAGGACAGTGATTGGCAGAATGGATAAAAAACATGTGATCCATGCTGGGCACGGTGGCTCATGCCTGTAATCCCAGAACTTTGGGAGGCCGAAGCGGGCAGATCATTTGAGGTCAGGAGTTCAAGACCAGCCTGGTCAACATGGTGAAACCCTGTCTCAACTGAAAATACAAAAAATTAGCTGGGCGTGGTGGCAAGCACCTGTAATCCCAGCTACTCAGGAGGCCGATGCAGGAGAATCGTTTGAACCAGGGAGGCAGAAGTTGCAGTGAGCTGAGATCATGCCATTGCGCTCCAGCCTGGGCAACAAGAGTGAAACTCCGTCTCAAAAAAAACCCCCCAAGAAACCACACGATCCAAGTAATGCTGTCAACAGGAGACTCATTTTAGATCCAAAGACATAACTAAATTGAAAGTGAAAGGATAGAAAAAGATATTCCATTCAAATAATAAACAAAAGACAACAGGGTGACTATATTAATATCAGATGAAATAACTTTAAATTTTAAAAGAGTATAAGAGACAAAGAAGGACATTATTAATAAAAGGTTCAATACAGCAAGATTATAAGCAATTATAAACATTTTCACATCTAATGACAGACCATCAAAATATATGAAGCTAAAACTGACAGAATTGAACACAGAAAAAGACAATTGTATAATAATAGTTTGAGACTTCAGCATTCAGTCTCAATAATGGATAGAACAAGCAGAATATAAGTTAGAAAATACAGGACTTAAACAACAAAATAAACCAACTAGATCTAGCAGACATATAGAAAACTGAGACATATAGAGACTGAGATCTCGCCACTGCACTCCAGCCTGGGTGACAGAGTGAGACTGTGTCCAAAAAAAAAAAAAATGTTTCAGTAGATTTTAAAAGATAGGTATCATACAGAGTATCTTATTTGACTACAACGGGATGAAGTTCGAAATCATTAACAGAAACAAAACTGGTAAATTAACAAACTTGTGGAAATTAAAAATACATTTTTTCTTTCTTTCTTTTTTTTTGTGAGGCAGAGTCTTCCTCTGTCACCCAGGCTGTAATACAGAGGCATGATCTTGGCTCACTGCTACCTCTGCCTCCCAGGGTCGATTTTTCCATCTCAGCCTCCCGAGTAGCTGGGATTACAGACATGTACCACCATGCCTGGCGAATTTTTGTATTTTTAACAGAGACAGGGTTTCACCATGTTGGCCAGGCTGGTCTCGAACTCCTGGTCTCATGTGATCTGCCTGCCTCAGCCTCCCAAAGTGCTAGGATTACAGGCGTGAGTCACCGCACCCGGCCAAAAATACATTTTTTTTTTAGATGGGAGTCTCGCACCGTTGCCCGGACTGGAGTGCAATGGCATGATCTCAGCTCATTGCAAGCTCTGTAATCCCAGCACTTTGGGAGGCCAAGATGGGTGTATCACGAGGTCAGGAGTTCAAGACCAGCCTGGCCAAGATGGTAAAACCCTATCTCTACTAAAAATACAGAAAAATTAGCTAAGGGTGGTGGCCTGTAATCTCAGCTACTTGGGAGGCTGAGGCAGAGAATTGCTTCATCCCAGGAGGCAGAGGCTGCAGTGAGCTGAAATTGCGCCACTGCATTCCAGCCTAGGTGACAGAGAGAGACTCCGTCTAAAAAAAAAAAATCTCCCAACAAAGAAAAGCCCTGGATCTGATGGCCTCACTGGTGAATTCCACACAACACTTAAATTAACGAATACCAGGGTGGGCGCAGTGGCTCACATCTGTAATCCCAGCACTTTGGGAGGCCAAGGCAGGTGGATCACCTGAGGTCGAGAGTTCGAGACCACCCTGACCTTCAGTAGAGGCATGGAGAAACTCTGTCTCTACTAAAAATACAAAATTAGCTGGCGTGGTGGTGCATGCCTGTAATCCTAGCTACTCAGGAGGCTGAGGCAGTAGAATTGCTTGAATCTGGGAGGCGGAGGTTGCGGTGAGCCGAGATCACGCCATTACACTCTAGCCTGGGCAACAAGAGCGAAACTTCGTCTCAAAAATAAAAAAGTAAAAAATAACAAACACCAAATCCTTCTCAAACTTTTCCAATAAGTTGAAGAGTAGCATAACTTCCTAACTCATTCTCTGAGGCCAGCATTACTGTTAGGCAACAGCATCAGACTGTTAGAAGGAAACATAGGGTAAATGTTTCACAACACTGGATTTAGCAATGATTTCTTGGATATGACATCAAAAGCACAGGCAACAAAAGAAAAAATTAGACAAATTGGACTTCATGAGAATTTAAAACTTTTGTGCATCAAAAGACACTGACAACAGAGTAAAAAGGCAACACAGAGAATGGGAGAAAATATTTGCAAGTCATGTACCTGATAAGGGATTAACATCCTGAATAAGCCAGGCATAGTGACTGATGCTTATAATCCCAGTACTTTGGGAGGCCCAGGTGGGAGGATCTCTTGAAGGGACTGAAGACCAGACTGGGCACTGTAGGAAGATCCCATCTCTACAGAAAATTAGCCAGGTGCAGTGGCAGGTACCTGTAGTCTCAGCTACTTGGGAGGCTGAAGAGGGAGAATCACTTGGGCCCAGGAGTTCAAGGCTGCAGTGAACTATGATGGCACACTCCAGCCTGGGCAACAGAGTGAGACCCTATCTCTAAGAAAAAAAAAATCCAGAATATACAGAGAACTCCTAAAACCCAACAACAAAAAACCAAACAACCCAATTCAAAAATGGGGTTAATATCTAAAATATATAAGGAACTAAACTCATATAAAAAAAAAATAGATAACCTGATTAAACAATGGGCAAAGAACCTAAAGAGACATTTATTAAAGACATACAAATGGCCAACGGGTATATGAAAAAATGCTCAGCATCCCTAATCATCAAAGAAATGTAAATTTTAAAATGAGCTATCACCTCGTAACTGTTAGAATAGCTATTATTAAAACGACACAAGATAACAAGTGGTGGTGAGGATGTGAAGAAAAGGGAATTCTGGTACACTGTGGATGGGAATGTAAATTAGTATAGTCATTACAGAAAACAGTATGGAGGTTCCTCAAAAATTAAAAATAGAACTAGTATATAATCCAGCAATTCCACTAGTGTGTATATATCCAAGGGAAATAAAAATCAGTATATTGAAGAACTATCTGCATTTAGATTGTCACTGCAGCATTAATTTCAGTGGCCAGCATATGGAATCATCCCATGTATCCATCAGTGAATGAATACATAAAGAAAACATGGTATATGCAAAATGGAATACTATTCAGCCTTCAAAAAGAAGGAAATCCTGTCATTTACAACAACATGGATGAGCTATGTTAAATGAAGGACACTATGTTAAATGAAATAAGCCAGGCACAGAAAGACAAATACTGCATGATCTCATTCATATGTGGAATCTTAAAAAGCTGAACTCATGGAAGCAGAAGAGTAAAATGGTGGCTTTCAGGGGATTAGGGAGGTATACAGATTGGAAAGATACTGGTCAAAGGATACAAAATTTCAGTTGGGGGAATAAATTCAAGAGATCTTTGTATAATATAATTATAGTTAATGTATCTTACACTTGAAAATTGTTAAGAGGATAGATGTTAAATGTTCTCACCACAAAAAAATTAGTATGTGAGGTAATGCATATATTTATTAGTTTGATTTAGCCATTCCATGGTATCAAAACATCAGATTGCATACCATAAACATAAACAATTTGTATTTGTCAATTTAGAAAATAACTTTAAAATCCCATATATCCACACAAAAACTTGTATAAGAATGTTCATAGTAGCATTACTCATAATAGCCAAAAAGTGAAAATAACCTAAATGTCCATTAACCAATGAATGGACAAACAAAATATGATGTAGCTATACAATGGAGTATTATTCAGCAATAAAAAGGAATGATGTACTGATATATATACTACAACATGGATGGACTTTAAAAATGTTATGCTAAGTGAAAGAAGGAATAATATATTAAAATATTCCATTTATATGAAATGTGCATGACAGGCAAATCTATAGAGATTGATTTGGTCTCAAATCAGTTGAAATTGGGGGTTTAGGGGAGAAATGGAAAGTGGGTGCTAATGGGTTTGGGGTTTATTTTAGGGGTGATAAAATGGTTCTAAAATTGATCGTGGTGATGGTTGCACAAACTCTATAAATACACTAAAATACCACTGAAGTGTACACTTTAAATGGGTAAATTGTATGGTATGTGAATTATATCTCAATCAAGTTATTTTTAAAAAGGAATAAAAGGTTTTCTACTATGGAATGGTCACCAGCATATATTGTTAAGAAGAAAAAAAATGCAAGGAGAAGGAAAGTGTGTTTAATATGTTCTTCTTTCCCTAAGAAGTGAGATATGAGTACATACATCTATATAATATTTCTAATGGAATAATAAAGTGTGAAATTTAAAAAATAATCTATGCAGGAAGGAAAGAATAGGGTGGAAGCACAGGGATAGATGCTAGAAACGTCTCTGAATATATACCCCAAGGACAAAATGAACTAAAAACCAATTTTCAGTAGTAATCATATTCTTGATGGTTTTTTTTTTTTTTTTTTGAGACAGTCTCGCTCTGTCGCCTAGGCCGGAATGCAGTGGTGTGATCTTGGCTCACTGCAAGCTCTGCCTCCCAGGTTCACACCATTCTCCTGCCTCAGCCTCCTGAGTAGCTGGGACTACAGGCACCCGCCACCACGCCTGGCTAATTTTTTGTGTGTTTTTTAGTAGAGACGGGGTTTCACCATGTTAGCCAGGATGGTCTCAATCTCCTGACCTTGTGATCCACCCACCTTGGCCTCCCAAAGTGCTGGGATTACAGGCGTGAGCCACCACGCCCAGTCTCTTGATGGTATTACTGGTACTTTTATTCTGAGACTGCTCTGTGTAAAATGTGGATTAATATTATACAAATGATAAATTATGTTGGTTCCACTGGACAAAAGCAAATGATGAATTAAATTATGTTGATGTTACCAAGAAGCAAGATTTTCAATGTGGGATAAGGAAAAAGATGCGATATTGATGAGACTAAGTAAAACCAAGTAGTCCTGAATCCGAACTGGAAGGATTAGTATGCACTGATGGTGTACTTTATGAAAAAAAAAAAAGAGAAAGAAACACCTCCTAGCCTGGTCCACTGAAAAGACCTAAAAACAATGGCTACCTAAAAACATAGCCGGGTGCGGTAGCTCACACCTGTAATTCCAGCACTTTGGGAGGCCAAGGCAGGTGGATCACTTGAGGTCAGGAGTTCAAGACCAGCCTGACCAACATGGTAAAACCCTATTTCTACTAAAAATACAAAATTAGCCGGACGTGGTGGCACGTGCCTGTAATCCCAGCTACTTGGGAGGCTGAGGCAGGAAAATCACTTGAACCCAGGAGGCAGAGGTTGCAGTGAGCCAAGATCATGCGATTGCACTCCAGGCTGGGCGACAAAGCGAGACGAGACTCTGTCTCAAAAAGAAAAGAAAAGAAAAAATCAGTGAGAACTCCCAACACCCAGACTGTGGTTTTGAAACAGAAGTGGGGCAGGGAAGTGCTGGGTAGAGGAGGGCATGGTCCCTGGTGAGGGCTCCACCCCCAGGTCTGTCCCCATGGACCTAGGTGAGGATAGGCACTCCTGCCTTCATGCCCAAATATTGCATTTCCCAAGACCACCCTGGTCTGCCATGCCCCAAGACCACCCTAGTCTATCATGCCCCCATCCTGTGCCTATAAAAACCCCCAAGACCCTAGCAGGCAGACACACAAGTGGCTGGACATCAAGAGAAGCAGACTGGCTGAAGAAGACACAAGTGGCTTGACACCTAGAGACATTGACCGGCACTGGCAGGTCACTGACTGACCTAGGCCATTGATTGGCAGAACGACGCAGAGTTCGGATGGGGCAGTGGGAGAAGAGTCAGGGTGGTGGGAGAACAGTCAGGCTGGTCAAAGAAGAGTCAAGCCACTTGGCGGCCTGACTCCAGGAGAAAACCATCTCCCTTCGGGCTCCCCTATAAGCTGAAAGCTACTTCCACTCGATAAAACCTTACACCCATTCTCCAAGCCCACATGTGATCAGATTCTTCAGTACACCAAGACAAGAAACCCAGGATACAGAAAGCCCTCTGTCCTTGTGATAAGGTAAGGGTCTAATTGAGCTGACTAACACAAGCTACCTATGGATAGTTAAACTAAAAGAGCACACTGTAACACACGCCCACTGGGGCTTCAGCTGTAAACATTCACCCCTAGACACTGCAGTGGGGACAGAGTCCCACAACCTGCCTGTCTATATGCTCCCCTAGAGGTTTGAGCAGTGGGGCACTGAAGAAGCGAGCCACTCCCCCTGTCGCATGCCCTGCGATGGGGACAGGGGAACTTTTCCTATTTCAGTTTCTAAATATCATTTCCTGCTAAAACAAATCAGCTTCACGGAAGAAACTCTAATTCCAGGTCTAGAGTAGGAAATGCAAACGATGAGCCTAGAAATGTCTTAAATAATGCAGAAAGCAAGGAAATTATCAAAGGTCACTAGAATCTGAAAAGAACTCAAAAGTTAACTTGAAAAGCCTCCCATTAGCCAAAACTGGGACAATTTGAGCATCATTAAGGACACTGTTTAAAACTTATATGATGATATCTAGGATTCATAATGAGATTAAACAAAAAACAACAAAAAATAGCCCTAATTGATCACTTCACTGTTGGAGGATGCAAATGAGTTAGAAGAAACAAATTCATTATGAAAACTGATAAATGATGATAAAAACCAAGCATGTACCCTGCCTATCCTATATGAACTATAACTCAGGACAACCAAATAGTTGATGAGAGGTTTTCTTTTTATAAAAGTAGTCCAGGGCTGGGCATGGTGGCTCACGCCTATAATCCCAGCACTTTGGGAGGCCGAGGCAGGTGGATCACGAAGTCAGGAGTTCAAGACCAGCCTGGCCAAGATGGTGAAACCCTGTCTCTAGTAAATAAACAAAAATTAGCTGAGCATTGGTGGCAGGCACCTGTAATCCCAGCTACTTGGAAGGATGAGGCAGGGAATTGCTTGAACCTGGGAGGCAGAGGTTGTAGTGAGCCGAGATTGCGCCATTGCACTCCAGCCTGGGTGACAGAGCAAGGCTCCATCTCAAAAAAAAGAAAGAAAAAAAAAAAAAGTAGTCCAACTAATAAATGAAGAAGGAATCAAAATATGAACATTTTATAATTTATGATAAACTGAATGGATAAGCAATGAGCAATGATAGTAAGTGGCTGCTCATGTCACAATTAAGAGACAACCAAGCATTATCACTTCCAAATAAAAGTACGTAATACCACCTAGAAAGTTTTCTTGCCAAAAAAATATCAAACCAGAATATGTTCAAGCTCCTAGTTCTAATTTATAGGAAATACAGGAAACAAATGAACATGGTAAAACAACACCATAGGGTTGCAATCAGTAAAATACAAACTGTTGGAAATATCATGGGAAAAATGAACCAGTTTTGTCAACACATATATTGCCAGAAAGCACTGAATAGATAAATTGGTGAGAAGAGAACATATGGATTAAAAAAGACATACTTTCTAGGACAGATAGGTGACAGCAAAAAAAAAAAAAAAAAAAAAAAAAATCAGCCAAATGCAATATATGAATCCTATATGGATCTCAATTGAAAAAGAAACAAGGGGCCAGGCATGGTGGCTCAAGCCTGTAATCCCAGCACTTTGGGAGGCCGAGACGGGTGGATCACGAGGTCAGGAGATCGAGACCATCCTGGCCTACAAGGTGAAACCCCGTCTCTACTAAAAAATACAAAAAACTAGCCAGGCGAGATGATGGGCGCCTGTAGTCCCAGCTACTCGGGAGGCTGAGGCAGGAGAATGGCGTAAACCCAGGAGGCAGAGCTTGCAGTGAGCCGAGATTGCGCCACTGCACTCCAGCCTGGGCGACAGAGTGAGACTCCGTCT
>NC_045443.1:107681106-107709911 GCF_002776525.5 Piliocolobus tephrosceles | reverse complement strand
GCTCACTGCAACCTCTGCCTCCCGGGTTCAAGCGATTCTCCTGCCTCAGCCTCCTGAGTAGCTGGGATTACATGCATGTGCCACCACGCCTAGCTAATTTTTGTATTTTTAGTAGACACGGAGTTTCACCATGTTGGTCAGGCTGGTCTTGAACTCCTGACCTCGTGATCCACTTGCTCTGGCCTCCCAAAGTGCTGGGATTACAGGCGTGAGCCATAGAGTTTTCTTAATCAGGTTATCTATTAACTTACGGCGATAACTTAAGTCATTGTAAGAACACCATTAAAAACACAAAAACACATCCTTATACATTTATATAGGATACAAAAAAGTACATCTCTACCATCTTAACACTGAATACTTCTCTATATTTCTGGTTACTTTCCTACTTCACACTCTACACTCTAGCTATGTTGATGTCTAAGTCCCAGAACATTCCAAGTTCTCACGTCCAGCTTATACATCTATGACTCCTTCACCCATAACTTAAGCAACTCCTATTCATCCTTCAAGTCTTCACATAGATTCCACTATTCTCAGGGAAGCCTTCTCTGGCTCTTTACCTATCCTAGCAGAGTAGATATCATGTACAATTATAACTGACTATTATGATTTCCTGTCTGTCTCCCTCCATCACATAGTGAGAGCCAAGAGAAAAAGAATCATATTCATTGTGTACACCCTTGTATCCCTGGGGCCTAGCACAGTGCATAACCCATGGAGGTGTTTAATATAAAGTAGTTGAATGGGCCAGGTGCGGTGGCTCACACCTGTAATCCTAGCACTTTGGGATACTGAGGCAGATGGATCACTTGAGGTCAGGAGTTCGAGACCAGCCTGGCCAACATGGTGAAACCCCATCTCTACTAAAAATACAAAAAATTAACTGGGCACAGTGGCACACACCTGTAATCCCAGCTACTCAGGAGGCTGAGGCAGGAGATTGCTTGAACCTGGGAAGCAGAGATTGCAGTAAGCCGAGATCGCACCACTGTACTCCAGCCTGGGTGACAGAGAGAGACTCTGTCGCAAATAAAGAAAAGTAATGGAATGAATGAAAAAAATCCTGTTACCTAAAAATTTTTTTAAATAGTCTTTTTGTTGTTGTTGTTTTAGAGACAGGGGCTCACTCTGTCACCCTGGCTGGAGTGCAGTGGTGCGATCACAGCTCATTGCAGCCTCGACCTCCCTGGGCTTAGGTGATCCTACCACCTCAGCTTCCCAAGTAGTTGGGACTACAAGCTTATGTCACCATGCTGGGCTAATTTTTAAAATTTTTTGTAGAGATGGGTTTCACCATGTTGCCCAGGCTGGTCTCCAACTCTTGAGCTCAAGCAATCTGTCCGCCTTGGCCTCCCAAAGTGCTAGGATTAAAGGCATGAGACACTATGCCTGGCCAAAAAGTTATTTTGATGGGGAATGACAGGAATAATATTTTTCTTGATTGATCATATCTTACAAATCTACAAATTATTAATTATAAGACTCTTCATTCCAAAAGATAATATGTATTTTTATTAGGATTCCTGAAATGACTGGCTAAATGTGTAAATCATTATACATTGTAAATCATTGTGTGTATATCTCTTTCTCATATTTATAATGTGTGTATATATATATAGAAACAGATACCTATCAGATATGCTTCAAGAACAAGTATGTCTTTATTATTGTTAATTATTTCATTAACTAGCTGAGCATATTTAGCAAAGACTTAATCAGGTCGGGCACTGTGGCTCACGCCTGTAATCCCAACACTTTGGGAGCCGAGTTGGGCTGATCATGAGGTCAGGAGTTCAAGACCAGCCTGGCCAACATAGTGAAACCCCATCTCTACTAAAAATACAAAGATTAGCTGGGTGTGGTAGGCACCTGTAATCCCAGCTACTCGGGAGGCTGAGGCAGGAGAATCGCTTGAACACAGGAGGCAGAGGTTGCAGTGAGCGGAGATCACACCACTGCACTCTAACCAGCCTAGGCAACAGAGCAAGACTCTGTCTTGGAAAAAAAAAAAAAAAAAAGACTTAATCAACTTCCTCTAGATAAATTAATTTTTATCAGATTTATTGATGGTGGGAGCCTAGGAAGGAGAAAGTACACATTTACACTTCTCTATTTCCCACATTGTGTAAAATATTCAAAGGTAAGGACAGGTGGTCTCATTCTGCTGTGCTTCTCCCATGGCATCTGACATAATTATTTGCATAAATACTGTCTTAAGAGATCAATATTGACTCTATTTTGAGTTACTGCCATGTCCACCCAAAATAGCAAAGTACATGGATAAAAATAAAAATATTCAGTTGGTTACTGTGATTCAATCCAAATATTGAGCTCACATTAGAAGTGACTATACAAAGTCTGGAAGAAAATAAAGATGGATTAGACATGACACCTGTCTCTATGGGCCTCAGAATGTATAGGGAAAAACAGATTGACAAACTGTTCACAACAATTTGGCACAAATCAGTCTATGTAAGTGCTGTGGAATAAAAGTGTGAAACACTAAACAGAAGCACTTAAAAAAAAAAAATCAAAGTCCTTTTAAATCTAAGCCTAATTACTTTCTCTCTACTTTCTTTGGCCAGCAATGTACTCAGGGATCTCAGGATCAGAAGCCAGACCAGCCAGAATCCTCAGTACTCAAGAGCTTTAAGACCTTATGCCAGAACCTAATGTTACTCCAAAACTCTGGCGAGAAAGATGCACTGAGATTTCAAACTCTGGAATCTATCTCTACGCTTTCTCTGATTAGGAAGTCCTTTGAGACTACAAGCCTAGGTTCTTTGCCTGCTTCTTTCCGGGAGCTCACCTGTCCCAATTTGCCCGGGATAGTGTCAATTTAAACCATTTTTCTTGGTGTTTAAATGTTATGATAGTCTGTTTCTCTCTAATTTGGATAAAAAATTATGTAGTCACCTTACTGATGAACAAAGTGCTGTGCAGACTTAACCCAGGATCCCATTTACCCACAACTGCTAAGTAATAAATTATTCTAAAATCTTAGTATCAGGTTTGTTTTTCTATTCACATACTCCTATCACTAAAACAGTATTTGTGTGCAAAAGCCGTTATCTTGAGATGTGGCCATAGTTGAACATTAGCTGATACAGTTTTATCTTCTTGTGCCACTTGGAACTATAAAGACAGCAAATGAAAAAAAGCGTAACATGTATTTGAATATGTACACCTTGAAATCCATTACAATTTCAATGTACCATTTATGTATTGTTTACCTGTTTATTGGTGTCAGCCACAGTTTCATCCTGAAGAAACTCACTTGGTACCTCAAGTTTTATTAAAAAACGAGCTAAATATGCTCTTTTCTTCAGTTCATTAGTCCTCTGAAGAAGCCAGTGGAGCACTGGGTAAATTACAGGTTTACTTCCAATCACCAAACCCTGACGAAAAGTACTCCTAAGAGAGAAACACACACAAACACACACACACTTAACAGTAAACTTTGAAGACAGACAGCATTTTCTCAAAAGCTGATTTACAATGTCCAAATTGCTTTCTGCAACTTTTTAAAAAAGATAAACCCAAGGAACTTTTTTTTTTTTTTTGAGACAGGGTCTCACTTTATTGCCCAGGCTGGAGCACAACACAGCTCACCGAAGCCTTAACCTCCTGGCTCAGGTGATCCTCCCACCTTAGCCTCCCAAGTAGCTGGGACTAGAGGCACCAACCACCATGCCCAGCTGATTTTCTGCTGTTGTATTTGTTGTAAAGACAGCATTTCGCCATGTTGCCCAGGCTGGTCTCGAACTCCTGAGCTCAAGCGATCCTCCCACCTTGGCCTCTCAAAGTGCTAGGATTACAGGCGTGAGCTACCATGCCTGGCCCCAAGGCTATTCTAAAGTCAGTCTGTACATTAGTTAGAAAATTAGAAAAATCAGGCCCTCAATATATCATTGGCATATCCAAGTAAGTTGTGTTTAAGCTGTTTTTATGTAGGATGGCAGATAAAGGATAAAATGGTATAGTGGATTTACCAGACAGCTTGATTATGGGAAAGAACTGACCCACTTAAAGACTTCTGAGTTTGGTTATAGAAGGTTTAAGATTATTTTGAAACTCAGTGATGTTCTCAGGCCATCAAATGAGGGAAACCAGGTATTACCTAAAAAGATTGACTGCAGTATATGAAGGTTTGGATATTAAAGCATAATTTTAAAAACTCAATACGTGATCAGATTCTTACATGTCTGTGGCATTCCCTGAAGGTTTGTATTTAAGAATACCAAGAAGGCTCAACATTCGTTTGGCTGTCTGCTCTGGCATCTCCTCTCTTAAATCCACAAGTTGCTAACAAAGAAATTGAAAAAAACAAATGTTATTGCTATATACGTAACAAAGGACAATATTTAAACTCACTGACAAAATTGTTCTGCTAGAGCTTAACAGCACAATGGTCTCTTCATAAAACAGATTAAGGATGGAGGTCCCCAGATTCCAAGTGACGGTGCACCCAAGTCAGATCAAGATTCATATTAAGAATGTTAAGCTTCAAAAAAAGTATCCAGTGGAATGGACCAGTGTATGAGAGACATGAACTAACTTGCAATACAATAAAACCTTTTCTAAAAGCATTTTCATTCCCTAACCAAACCTATTTATGTCTGGAAGTAGAGAAATAGTTTCTAAATAAGGTACTAATAGATAATTTATTTTTGAGCTAGCAGAGAAATGTTATGCATCATTTACTATTACTTTACAGACATGGAAAATAAGGCACAGAGAGGTTAAACAATTTGCCCAAGACTCACAGCTATTTAGAGGCAGAAACTGGCTTTCTGCTACCCATCAAAAAGAAAGAGAAAACTCTTACCTTTGGGTCAATCTCAGCCAGGACATCACTAAGAACTTGTAATAGTTGCATTGGCTCCAAGGAATCAAACGTGATTAAATTATAGTTCTTCCTAAAGGGCTCCTTATTGAGACTGTCCACAATGAATTTAATTTGATCACTCATAATTAGGTCTTATAATTTTAACTAAAGAGTAAAAATAGAAAAAAAAAAATCCTCAATACTGGTAACAAAAGTCCTGGGTAAAAACCAGAATTAAGTTCACACAACGTAGGCACAAAAAGTATAATTCTACATGACATACAAAATGCTGTGAAAAGGGTTATTTTGTTGAAAGAAATCCAAGTATAATGGCTTTATCATGAAAACTGCAGTATATAGTGTTAATTTTAACATCAAATGCTTTGTACATGCATCTGTTGTTAACAGTAATCATCTGAGTTAATGTGGACAAATGAATAACAAATCCCACCTCTATTAACATCTTTCCCATGCAGGTGCATAATTTCTACCCAGGAATTAAACATGCTCCTAATTTTTAGGAGCCTGTCTGCAAGCCTAACAGATGTTTCTCCCAAATCTCCCAAAAAATATTGAGAGATTTTTACTTTAAAATCTGTATTTCCAGTTTCTCTTGCAAATCAGATCTGACAACCATGGGCCCACATTTGTGTATGCCCACAACCAACTGCAGCTGAGTAGAGGCTGCACACCTCAAGTACCCTTCATCTATTTCTGTTATTGGTGTGGCCAGTAGGCATCCACTCTGCCACCCTAGAGTAACTCAGGCCTTCATTTCCTTTGGCCTTCAATGAGGCAACAGCCTCCTGTTCTCTGGTCTCCACCTCTTCCCATTCCAAATCATCTGTAGGCTCCTTATCGCACACAAAATACAGCTCAAACTTCTTGGATTCTGAGACTCTTTATGATCTGGCATAACTTATCCCTTTCCAACTTTATTTCCAAATTGTTACCTTTCTACCCCTTCAAAGTTCAGCCTATTGAAACAGTCACTGCTCCTTAGTTTTTCTATCACTCTGACTTTAGTTAATGTTGCTTTCTCTGCCTAAAATGACTGCTCGCCCCTCCTTCATCTCGAGAGGTGCAAACCCCCCAACCATCTTTCAAGCCATGCCCACCAAATGCCAGTTCCCCCAGGAAATCTTTCTCAAGCTATCCTCCAGGTTCTGCAGCAGTGCCAACACCTGTCCTCCATAGCTGACCACACTTAAACTGTGCTTCTCTGCTAGCATGACTTTTGATCTTGTGCTAGTTCTTTAGGTACACATCTTCTCTTCCCTGCTAAACTGTAAATTCCGTATCTGTGTCCAATTCCATTTTTGAACATCCACTGTCTAAAACGGTGATTCCTTCCACTAGCTTGAATAAACTTTTTCACAGGCAAAAGGCCAGAAACAACATAAGCCTAAATCTAAAGGAAATCAGGCTGGCAGTGAGAAAGATCATAACTTTTTAAAAAATTGAATATCTGATTTCTTAACTGCTGAAACAGCTTTACCTAGGTAAATGCTTTAACTTTAACGATTAAAAATAAATTAAAGAATAAATTGCTGCCGGGAGCTGTCACTCATTCTTGTAATCCCAGCACTTTGGGAGGCCGAGGCAGGCGGATCACTTGAGGTCAGGAGTTCGAGGCCAGCCTGGCCAACATGGTGAAACCCAGTCTCTACTAAAAATACAAAAATTAGCCAGGTGTGGTGGCAGGCGCCCATAGTCCCAGCTACAAGGAGGCTGAGGCAAAATAATCGCTTGAACCCAGGACGCAGAGGTTGCAGTGAGCCGAGATCGGGCCACTGCATTCCACCCCAGGGGACAGAGCAAGACTCCATTTGAACAAAAAAAAAGAAGCAAAAAAGGATATGATCATTTCTCCACCATGATGAAAAATTATGCACAAATAATTATTATTGCTAAGAAATAAGTCAAAAGAGGATAGGAAGGATAACCACCATGGCTTATAATAAATCTGAGGTTTCCTTTAAGCTATAGAAGGAAAACCTTTACATAAGTTTCTTTTTTTTAAATCCATATTGGAAGTGCAAGTTTTCCATTGTTTAAAGTATTTTAAGTAAAAGTCCACATCATAATCTTTGCGTGCAGAAATATATATTTCATTTTAAATGATTTAGAAAGTATCTATAGGTCTATTCTTTTTTCCCTCAAAAAAAAAAAGAAAAAAGAAAAAAGAAAAAACTGGATAAACCAATACAACGCTTCCAGGAAGGCAAAATAAACCAGTTGGGTTCCCCCCAAGTCGCCCACCAGCCTGCAAATGGTCACTCAATAAGGACAAAAGTGTACTGAACAGGCAGGCTATCTGTGCCCAGAGGGCTCTGCGCTCTAAAATTAGCAAAAGCAATTACTGTCCCTCTTCTAGCGCGAAGTCGCCGCGCTAATTCCCAAGCACTCACCCACAAACGAGTCGCAGGGGGCGGGGAACAATGAAAACCAGGACGTGCGTGTTCTCTGGCACAATTTGGGACAGAAACCGTACTGCCCGGGTCCCAGGCTGGCACAAGCACCGTCCCGCAGCCTCCTGGGAGTCCCAGAAATAGTGTCCCCCTCCCCGAGCTCGGGACAGGGGACAGGGGACCCCACACCCAACCGGGCCTCTGGCGGGGGCTGCCCTGGGCCGCTCGACAGTACACTCCGCCCGGGAGCGGCCTGGATCCGCGCGAATCCCAGCAGGGCCCCGATCCCCTATCCGAGGGCTTAACCGCGACGACCCCTTCCACTTGCGAGGTACTGCATCGGGATCAAGAGAGGACGGGAGCACTCTCCTATTTCGGGGTTCAGGGGAGTTTCCGACCGCGAGTTGGCGAGGTTACCTCAAATCCTCCTCACGAAACCGTCTCCCCACCCCCCAGGAGGCGCCCGGGCTCTAGACGGCTCCTAGAGTCGAGCTCCTTGGCAACGGTTGCTAGGCCGTGGAGTTACGTCACTTCCGGGGAACCGGGCACGCGCGCGCGCGAGCTGGGGGTGGGGCCTGGGTCGGTTAGGGTCTGACAGGCGCTGGGCTTACTTGCAAAGCTGGCCCTTTGGGACTGTTGTTCCGACCTAGACGCGCTACGATAACCTTCCCGAAAGTCCTGTACTTCGCAGTTTACAAAATACTGTCTGCATGATTAACCTATGTTAAATGCGTGTGCTGTTTCATTCATTCATTCATTTATTCATTCATGCATGCATTCATGCGCCAAACGTGGGTGATGATTTTTGTTTGTTTTTGAGGCAGGGCTGGGTGGTAGAGGGGTTGGGATGAGCAAGCATTTGGCCTGTGCTTCAAATGTAGGTTTTTGACATAAGAATCTCCAAATTAGGTTATGCATAGAAACAATTGTAGTGAGGCTCTGGCAGGATTAAAAGAAGACACATTCATCATAGAGAGTTCAGCTTCTGTGTCACATTACTGGGCCACATTACCTGAACTGGGAATTAATTTTTTTTAAACCCAGTACGTTTTGAATATGCTGAGAGCCTGAAAGGGGGTGCAGGAGAACTAAGTGTCCTAAGGTTCCTTTGGCTTCTGAGTGGGCTCTCTTTAGGTGCCTGCAGAAATAAATTCAATCCTTGTGGTCTTCATGGAGTTCACATCCCGTGCAGGAGGCAGGGAGATCTTTGTGCCCAGTCACTGATGAGGTTTAAAAGTCTACTCGAATTTGCACTAGCGGGTTTGTGGGAGACTTTAGTTGGCAAATGATATTTTGAACCAATCCCTATTAGACTAGAGACCACGATACTTTGTGATATCAGCTGGCAACGAAATAAAGAGAAGGAAAAAAAAATCAAATTATTGATACCTTGAAAACTTAGTTGCCTGCTCAAACAGCATAGGAGAAACCAACTATAGCTTTAGCATCAGACTTACCGCAACAAAAAATAACAGATTACGTATTAGGCATTTCCTATATGCCCTGTACTGTACGTGCTGCTGGGAATGCAGAAGAGCAGGACATACCTGGCCCCTGCCCTCATGGAGCTGACAGTCTAGTGCTGGCAGAGATTATTAAAGGGGCAACACCAATACAACTGAGATAAATTCTGTAACAAGAGAAGCCAATGATTAGGAGCCCAGATTAAGGGCCTCAAGTTTATTTGAGGAGGGAGGTGCCAAAGGGGCCATACTATCAGTAAAGTTTCTGTCAAATAGAGTGATGTTTAAGGATCAGTAAAAATTAGGCCTGGCACTGTGGCTCACACCTGTAATCCCAGCACTTTGAGAGGCCAAGGCAACAAGATAACTTTGAGCCCAGGAGTTCAGGACCAGCCTGGGTAACAGAGCAAGACCCTTTCTCTACAAAAAATTAAAAGTAAAAATTGGCCAGGAGTGGTACCACTGCACTCCAGGCTGGGCAACAGAGTGAGACCCCCATCTTTTAAAAAGGATTAGCAAAAATTAGCCAAACAGGAAAAGGGAGAGTGCTTTGGGCAGGGGCAACACAACATTCCAAGAACAGTCCCTTTGTTGGCTGCCCTCTGACTGTTGAAATATCAAGTGTAGGTACCCTGCAGGGCTCTTGGAGAGAAACTAAAACTGGCCCCGCCCCACAGAATGCTCACAACCAATTAGGGGAGGCAACACTTAAAACCTCAAAAATTAAGTAACTTATGTAATCCTGAGAGAAACAATACAAGATTTGTAGAAGGGATTATATAATTCATTGATCCTGGTGGGTGTGTTAGGAGACATCCCTGGCTACCTGGGTGTGAATTCTGTATCTGCCATTGTGTACCCTCTCTTCAACTTGCTAAACTTTCCTCATCTGTAAAACATGGCTATAATAAAACCTTCCTCAATAAGGTTGACGTGAGGATTAAGTGAGTTGATATGGGTAAGGTGATTAGAACAGTGCCCAACATTGGGAAGCACTGAAGACATTTATGTTTTTTCTTTTTTAAAAATGAATCTGTACATGGTGGCTCAAGCCTGTAATCTCAGCACTCTGCGAGGCTGAGGTGGGAGGATAGTTTGAGACCAGGAGTTCAAGTCCAGCCTGAGCAACATAGTGAGACTCCGTCTTAGAAAAGAAAAGAAAAGAAAAGAAAAGAAAAGAAAAGAAAGAAAGAAAGAAAGAAAGAAAGAAAGAAAGAAAGAAAGAAAGAGGTCAAAAAGAAGAAGTAAACATTTTGTTAAATAAAAATTTTAAAATAAGATGGTTTGCCAGACACGATGGCTCACGCCTGTAATCCCGGCACTTTGGGAGGCTGAGATGGGCCGATCACTCTGATCAGGAGTTCAAGACCAGCCTGGCCAACATGGTGAAATTTCATCTCTATTAAAAATACAAAAATTAGCTGGACGTGGTGGCGCATGCCTGTAATCCCAGCTATTTGGGAGGCTGAGGCAGGAGAATCACTGGAACTTGGGAGGCAGAGGTTGCAGTGAGCCAAGATCATGTCATTGGACTCCAGTCTGGGCAACAGAGTGAGACTCTGTCTCAAAAAAAAAAAAAAAAAAAAAAAAAAGGAAAGGAAAGGAAAGAAAAGATGGGTTAGATTTGTACCTTCTATAGGGTTTATGGGTATAGGCTATAGAAATCCTAGATAGGAGTGGTTTATCTAATAGCTTTTAGCTCTTCCTCTCTCTGTTGCCACTAGTCTACAAACACTATACCTTTTAGTTATGAGACTGCAATCCTGTCTAAATTCAAATAAGCAAGAGGATTCACTCTTTGGACTAAAACTTGAATAGATTTTATGCTTAATATGGTTGCTCGGGAACACAGGGAAGAACTTGAAGCCAGTCAGCATGCTTCCTGGAATCTGTATATTGAAAAATTTACATTCCGACTCACAGTAAAAAAAAGACCTGCATATATTGGGTCCCCAGGCCAAAGGAAGATTAGCTACCACTCCCTGATTCTGTGTGTGTGTGTGTATGTATGTGTGTGTGTGTGTGTGTGTGTGTGTGTGTTGGGAGATGGAGTCTCACTCTGTTGCCCAGGCTGGAGTGCAGTGGTGCGATCTCAGCTCACTGCAGCCTCCACCTCCTGGGCTCAAGCAATTCTCCCGTCTCAGCCTCCCAAAGTGATTGGATTACAGGTGTGAGCCACTGCACCCAGTCCCCTGATTCATTTAAGATAAAACCTTGGGTGGATTCATTGAAGGGTCTAAGAGAGAATTCTCAGCAACAATTTCACAACAACAGAGGCATTGCTGATCTCCTCCCAACTGAGCCACCCATGAAGCCTTTTTTTCCCCTCCTTAGATGCTATGTTGAGTCTTCTCTATAAGCTCCCAACAATGCCTTTTGGCTGAACTATATTTGACATTTTTAATAGAGAGCGGGAAATTCTAGCCATATGTGACAGCTTTTCTGAAAGCTTCCCACTCCTTCCTCACTCTCTTTTTGAAACAGCGCTATTAAGATATAATTCACATACATACAATTCACTCATTTAGGCCGGGCGCGGTGGCTCAAGCCTGTAATCCCAGCACTTTGGGAGGCCGAGACAGGCGGATCACAAGGTCAGGAGATCAAGACCATCCTGGCGAACACGGTGAAACCCCATCTCTACTAAAAAATACAAAAAAACTAGCCGGGCGAGGTGGTGGACGCCTGTAGTCCCAGCTACTCAGGAGGCTGAGGCAGGAGAATGGCGTGAACCCGGGAGGCGGAGCTTGCAGTGAGCTGAGATCCGGCCACTGCACTCCAGCCTGGGCGACAGAGCGAGACTCCATCTGAAAAAAAAAAAAAATTCACTCATTTAAAGTGTACAATTCAGGCTGGGCATGGTGGTTCATGCCTGTAATCTCAGCACTTTGGGAGTCCAAGGTGGGTGGATCACCTGAGGCCAGGAGTTCGAGACCAGCCTGGTCAATATGATGAAATCCCTTCTCTACTAAAAATACCAAAAAAAAAAAAAAAAAAAAATTAGCCAGACATGGTGGTGGGCACCTGTAATCCCAGCTACTTAAGAAGCTGAGACAGGAGAATCACTTGAGCCCAGGAGGCAGAGATTGCAGTGAGCCAAGATCACGTCACTGCACTCAAACCTGCGAGACGGAGCGAGACTCCATCTGAAAAAAAAAAGTGTACAATTCAGTGGCTTTTAGCATATTCACAAAGTTATGCAACCATCACCACTATCTAATCCCAGAACATTTTTATTACACCAAAAAAGAAACCCTGTACCCTTCAGTCATCACCCTCACAATGAAAAGCTCCCCATTTCACAGCCCTAGGCAACCACTAATTTACTTTCCATCTCTATGGATTGGCCTTTTCTGGACATTTCATATAAATGAAATCATACAAAATGTGGTCTTTTGTGTCTGGCTTCTTTTGCTTAGTATAATGTTTTTAAGGTTCATCCATATAGTAACATGGATCAATACATCATTCCTGGTTTTTGTTGTTGTTGTTGTTGTTTAAGATGGAGTCTCTCTCTGCCTCCCAGGCTGGAGTGCAGTAGCACGATCTTGGCTCACCGCAACCACTGCCTCCTGGGTTCAAGCCTCCTGAGTTCCAGTGACTCTCCTGCGTCAGCCTCCTGAGTAGCTGGGACTACAGGTGTGCACCACCACAACTGGCTAATTTTTTGTATTTTTAGTAGCTATGGGGTTTTGCCATGTTGACCAGGCTGGTCTTGAACTCCTAGCTTCACACAATCTGTCCACCTCTGCCTCCCAAAGTGCTGGGATTACAGGTGTGAGCCGCCATGCCTGGCCCATCATTCCCTTTTATTGCCAAATAATTCCATTCTATGGATAGACCACATTTTGTTTATGCATTTTCTATTCCTGGACATTTGAGTTGGTTCCACTTTTTTGCTACTATGAATAATGCTGCTATGAACATTTGTATACACACTTTTGCCCCCTTATGAATAAGGATTCCATTGCCTAGGTTGGGTGAGCAGGCTATATACATCAGCAGGACTGCAGAAAGGATTCATTCTTACAGTGTCTCTTCCTTTCAATTTTTGTTAATTTTTGGCCTGTTGGGTACTTATGGTTGTAGATTACAGGACCCAAGATATGGAGCCTTTAGTAGTTTTTGGTTATAATGTAACGGACCTGTTACTGAAATCTACTCATCCCTTGCTACCAAAGCACTAGAATCCCCAATCTGTTTCTCACCAGAAGCCCTCTGATAAGAAGATGCTGCTTACATGGATGGGCTTCAAATGTTCACCATCTTCCAGTGGAGGAGAGGGTGAGGCGAGGTGAGGAGGAGGTGAGAAAAACTTGAAGCTGCCCCTTCTTATCTCCTTATTTAACTGTGTAGATAATAAGGAGTATCCACAGTTTCGAACCTTTGGTCCGATTATTCAGAGGGGGGAAATTACTCCTGATAAAGTGTATTTTTCAAGCCTCAGTTTAGTTATAAGATAAAAAATAAAGAGAAGAGGATTTATCTCATGTAATTGTGAAGTTGTTCTGAGGTGAGCAGGCCTATGTAAACCTACTCCCAAGGTCTGAGGAAGCTGAGAAGTGAAAAAAAGAGGCTGACAAATCCAGCTTCTTAGAAAGAGACATTTAGGCTGGGCACAGTGGCTCATGCCCATAATCCCAGCACTTTAGAAGGCCAAGGCGGGAGGATCACTTGAGGTCAAGAGTTCAAGACCAGCCTGGCCAACATGGTAAAACCTTGTCTCTCCAAAAAAAAAAAAAAAAAAATACAAAAATTAGCTGGGTATAGTGGCAGATGCCTGTAATCCTAGTTACTTGGGAGGCTGAGGCACGAGAATCGCCTGAATCCAGGAGATTGCAGTGAGCCAAGATCATACTGCTGCACTCCAGCCTGGGTGACAGAGCAAGACTCCATCAAAAAAGAAAAAAGAGAGAGAGAGAGACATTTAATAGGGACTTATGAACAGAAGCCATGTCTGTGTCTCAGGTGACGGCAAGACAAGATGGTGGGTCCCAGAATCATCACCTCCCAGACCCAGAACTTATATATCATAGAGAAAGGGTATACGTGCTTTAGAAGGGATGTGTAGGATACATGCTTAAGGGTAGGATTTATGATAAGTATGATAACATCAAGGTTGCTTTGATGTAAGGGAAAGATTTACAGTGAGTATGTACTCTTAAACGAGGAACAATAGATAAACAGTAGATAGACTTGGAATCTTAGTGACCTTCCTGAAACTGAGGTTAATTAGAAGTCAACATGGTGGATTAGCATCCAAGATGGAGTTGCTTTGGCTGCCACAGAAATCTAAGGATGTTACTACTTTCAGGTATGGCTTGACCTAGGAGCTCAATGATATCATCTGGATATTCTTTCTCCCTCCATCTCTGTCTCTCACCCTTCCTTTTTCTGAATGAGCTGCTAGTAGCCATAGGCTTATGTTCTACCAGCCTAGCAGTCCCCATAAAAGTAGAACCTAGGCCAGGTGCAGTGTGGCTCGCCCCTGAATTCCAGCACTTTGGGAAGCTGAGGTGGGAGGATGCTTGTGTCTAGGAGTTTGAGACCAGCCTGGCCAACATAGCATGACCCCATCTATACAAAAAATGTTTTTAAATTAGTTGAGCATGGTGGGGCGAACCTGTGGTCCCACCTACTCAGGAAGCTGAGGTGGGAGGATCACTTGAGCCCAGGAGGTCCAGGCAGCAGTGAACCATGATCACTTCTCTGCACTCCAACCTGGGTGACAGAGTGAGATCCCGTCTCAAAAAAAAAAAAAAAAAAACGAAAGAAGGAAAAAGAAAAAGGCAGAACTTTTAATCCAATCGTTCCAGCAAATTTCCAGGGCCCATTCTCATTGGTCTGAAGTGTGTCAGACCCTTCTTAAGCCAAAGGAAGTACTGGATCCTCTTATCAGAGATAGAGATGCTATGCAAACCAGACCAGTAGATTTCCCACACAGGTGGTCAGGGAAGGCTGGTAAATCTGGAAAGCTGCATAACAAAAACCAGAAGAGGAAGGAATGAGCCTGCACTCATGGCAGAGAGCATCTGTGTCAATGAGAAGCTTCTCCCTGATTTCCTTCCACGAATTATCTTTCTTCAATGTGGTCTTCCACTGTGGGCCGAACGAGGTCTTGGGATGACAGCAGAGCCCTCCGGATCCCCCACAAACATCTGAGGATGGCCATGAATAAAATATCTCCAACCCCTTCTCATTTCAGAACTTCCAAACCAGAACTTTCCTGTGCAGAGTACAGGGAAGCCAAGCCAATTTTCTGTTTTTGGTATTAAATTTAGACCTTTCATCCTGACCATGAGATATTTCTGGATTCTGCACGAGTATTCAGCGAGTGCCAGGATTCAAGATGCTATCCCATCTGGGGCTATTCTGCAGGCTGCCCACTTTATCTCATTCTTTTAAAACTGGGAAAAATGACCCAGACGCAGGAACAAATTCAGAAGTGGGTTATTCTGTTATCCATTAATTGTCATTTAATGCCTTTGCCATCTAGGTTACTTGGAGAGGAAATAAATTAAATTTGAATGGAAACCTGAATTGTATTTTGCAGATGTCCTAGATGGTCTCTATTCTGACAATTTAATCTTGTGGGGATGTTTAGTAGAAGAATGTGCTTTCTTGAAAGATAAAAAGATAAATAACATGTGAAACACTCAACTTAAATGGATGAGATTCCAGAGGTCTTCTTAAATGTGTGCCTGGTACTATTATTTTTCTCAGATGACTTTTATAAAATGGGTTTTGTATTTACAAATGTGCTATGGTCCACAAGGGCTGGAAATTGCTAATGAGATTAATGGGCCATGTAGAATAGCCAAAATACTACGCAATTCATATTAACTCCTTAGTTATCAGTATGGATTGAAATACGGGATGCATATAACTTTTTTTTTCAGTGACGGGGTGTCACTCTGTCACCCAGGCTGGAGTGCAGTGGCGTGATCATAACTCACTGCAGCCTCTACCTCCTGGCCTCAGCCTTCCGAAAAGCTGGGCCTACAGGTGGCGCCACCACATCCGGATAATTTTTTTTTTTTTTTTTTCCACAGTGAGGTCTCACTACGTTGCTCAGGCTGGTCTCAAACCCCTGACCTCAAGTGATCCACCCACCTTGGCCTCCCAAAGTGCTGAGATTACAGGTGTGACCCACTGTGCATAGCTAGGATGCACCTAACATTCTTAGTGGGCTGAAATTATCATTATATCATCACTTACTGAGTGCTTACTACATGTCAGGAACTTTGCTAAATACTTCAAATATGTATCAGAATTTATTCAAATTTTAATTTATGTGTGTACTCCTTCTGTTTCCTATCCTCTTGAAACAATTTTTATTGTCTTGACTTCTGCAGGTTGAAAATCCAGCTGTACTTCGCTCGGTACATCTGTACTTCCTATAGACCCTGTAGGCGTGTGAAAAACTGAAGTCTTTAGGGGCAATTGTACTGGTTGTCCTCAGGCAGGGAGTGGAGAGGGGAGTTCCTTCAAGAGTAAGATGGGGCCGGGTGCGGAGGTTGAGACCTGTAATTTCAGTACTTTGGGAGACCAAGGTGGGAGGATCACTTGAGTCCAAGGTTTTGAGACCAGCCTGGGCAACACAGTGAGACCCTTATCGCTACAAAAAATGAAAAGTTAGCCAGGTGTGGTGGCATGCACCTGTAGTCTTGGCTATTGGGGAGGCTGAGGCTGGAGGATATCTTGAGCCTAGGAAGTTGTGGTTGTAGCGAGCCAGGATTGTGCCACTGCACTTCAGCCTGGGCAACAGAGGGAGACCCTGTCTCAAAACAACACAAAACAGAACAAAACAAAATGAGACAAAACGAGAGTAGGAAGAGAAAAGACAGATGTTACAGAGAGTGGGAAGGGTCACAAGTTGATAAGTCCAGAGCAGCTCCTAGGAAGGGAGAAATACCCTAAGGAGGCCACACCGTAAGTCCAGTTCCTTCCAGTCTGACTAAAGCTTTCTTTGTCACAGGCCTGACATGGAAGGATGAATGCCATTGGACCTGAAAGGACCTGCAGCCTGGGAGGATGGATGACCAAGCAATCACTAGTGTGGGCCACTGACAGAAGACTGCAGGTGTTGCCCAAAGCTACATCACTGCAAAAGAGCCCAGGGACTTGGTATCCCCCAGGATGCTCAAAACGAGATTACATTTCTCTCCAACCTAGCAGAATGGGGGCTCAGAATTGGATTTCAGTTGGTTATAAAATAATGTCCTTCCTCTTGCAAATCTGAGTCGTGGACTAAAACTGATAACCTCTGTATTAGTCAGCATCCTGGCAGGATAAAGATGGCACACTCTGGGCAATTGAGGATAGCTTTAAAAAGGGCTATTTATAAGGTGTGGACAGCATTTAGAGCAACCAAGAGACCAGCACCAAAGGCAGCCATTGCTGCTCCTAAGCCTGAAGCAGGAAGAGAAGAGGACAAGCACCAAAAGCCTGACAGGTCAGCCCTACAGAGACAGTTGCCTAACAAGAGCCTCTGACACAGCCAGTCCCAATCCCACTCTCCTATCCTCTGATCTCTTCTTGCCCACCTCCTCACTAGCTAAACCCAACACAGAGCCAATGGGAAAGGGAGCTCCCCTGAGGTCATCCATACAGATGTGCCTCCCTGGACAAAGAGGAGGAGGAAGATGGCAGCAGTGGGGCCAGGCGCAGTGGCTCACATCTGTAATCCCAGAACTTTGGGATGCCAAGGTGGGCAGATCACCTGAGGTAAGGAATTCAAGACCAGCCTGGCCAACATGGTGAAACCCCGTCTCTACTAAAAATACAAAAATTAGCCGGGCAGGCACGTGCCTGTAATCCCAGCTACTTGGGAGGCTGAGGCATGAGAATCGCTTGAGCCCAGGAGATGGAGATTGCAGTGAGCCAAGATTGTGCCACTACACTCCAGCCTCGGTGACAGAGTGAGACTCTGTCTCAAAAAAAAAAAAAAAAAATTAATTTAATTTTTAAAAAGGTGACAGCAGTGTGGATCTGGAGGGGCAGACTGACTTTATAGATAAAATTACACAATCAAAATGATGGGCAGTCAGGCCTTGTGGGGTCAGCAAATCCAGCCCCATGTCTTCCAAGCTGCCCTTGCTCTCTTGTACCTGAATTTCCAGGCATTATGTGAGTTAGGCCTAATTTCATTTCGGCACACTGCCTGGACCTACATAATCTCATTTAATCTTCACAACAAGTCTGCAAGGACAGTTTTTTGTTTTTCTTTTTCTAGACAGTCTCACTTTGTCACTCAGACTGGAGTGCAGTGGTGTGATCATGGCTCACTGCAGCCTCGACCTCCTGGGCTCAAGAGATCCTCCTGCTTCAGCCTCCTGAATAACTGGGACCACAAGCGAGCACCACCGTGCCTGGCTAATTTTTGCATTTTCTTTAGAGACAGTGTCTCACTATGGTGCCCAAGCTGGTCTTGAACTCCTGAGCTCAAGCAACTCTCCCACCTTGGCCTCCCAAGGTGCTGGGATTACAGGCGTGAACCACCACACCCAGCCACAGTATTATTTTTTTCCATTTAATAATTAAGGAAATTGAGACCTAGAGAGTTAACAGAGGCCCAAGGTGGCAGAGCTGGTAGCTGGCTGAGCCAAGATTCAAACATAGGTCTGCCTGATTCCAAAGCCATTTTCATCAACCTCCTAAACTGGCTCCAAACTGGCCCAGCAGAGACCGAAAGAACGATAAATCAGGCTGCTGAGGTGGGAGGCACAGGGATTTTCTGTGTGGGAGGGACCACATCAACACAGTGCCTGGACTTCTCTGCCTATAAGGGCTTTGCCAAGGAAGCTCTTCTCACACCCAGGTACAGCTAATGGTTTGAAATCCAAGCGCTTATCCCAAAATCTAAGAGGGGGAAGATGGAGAGAAAACACTTGGCCAATGCTGGGAAAAAAAGTGTATTTTCATTTCAGATGCCTTTCAAGTTCCTTTTTTTCCCAGCTGAATGTTTGGTGTATTTATAGAATTCAGGGGGAGTATTTAAGGGTAACCGGCAGTGGAGCTGCATTTTGGGCCATCAGGAAGCTGAGAGTCATGCAGGAGAAGGTTGGTGGGAGGGGACAAGAGCAGCAAGGCACAAACTGGCTTTGTCTTTCATGTTGCCAAGACCTTCTCATCCTCCTGGGGCTGATGACGTCAAATCGAGGTCTATGAGAGCGCTACAGATGAAATGATTGACTCAAAATGATGGGAAATGGGTGAATGAATAAACAAATCTTGGTATATACATACAGTACAATATTATTCAGCCATAAAAAGAAATGAAGTACTGGTCCATGCTATAGCATATATGAACCTTGAAAACACGGTGCTGAGCAAAACAAGCCAAATGCAAAAGGCCACCCATTGTATGACTCCTGCTATATGAAATACTCAGAATAGGCAAATCCCTAGAGACAGAATGTGAACTGGTGGTTGCCAGGGGCCAGGCAGAGGGGAGAATGCAAAGCAAGTGCTTAATCAGTACAGAATTTCCTTTTGAGGCCGGGCGCAGTGGCTCATGCCTATAATCCCAAGACTTTGGGAGCCCAAAGCAGGCAGATCACTTGAGGTCAGGAGTTCGAGACTAACCCGACCAACGTGGCAAAACTCTGCCTCTACTAAAAATACAAAACAAAATAGCTGGGTGTGGTGGTGCAGGCCCGTAATTCCAGCTACTTGGGAGGCTGAGGCAGAAGAATTGCTTGAACCCAGGAGGTGGAGGTTACAGTGAGCCCAGATCGTACCACTGCACTCCAGCCTGGGTGACAGAGCAAGACTCTGTCTCCAAAAAAAAAGGCATTTCCTTTTGAGGTGATGAAAATGTTCTGGAAATAGATAGAGGTGGTGGTTGTATGATATATGTTAATGTACTAATTACCATGGAATTGTTCCCTTTAAAATGGTTGGTTTTATGTTAAGTGAATCTCATCTCAATTATTTATTTATTTTTTGGAAAAAAAATTCCCTTCCTTCCCTTCCTTCCTTTCCTCCCCCTTCCTTCCTTCCTTCCTTTCCTTCCTTCTTTCCTTCCTTCCTTCCTCTTTCCTTCCTTTTCTTTTCTTCTTCTTCTTCTTCTTTTTTTTTTTTTTTTGAGACAGGGCCTAATCCAAGCTGGAGTGCAGTGGCATGATCATGGCTCACTGCAGCCTTGACCTCCTGGACTCAAGTGATCCTCCTCAACCTCCTGAGTAGCTGGGACTACACCCACCACCATGCCCAGCTAATTTTTAATTTTTTTTAGAAAAATGGTCCCTCTATGTTGCCCAGGCTGGTCTCAAAATCTTGGGCTCAAATGATCCTCCTGCATTGGCACCATGCCCAGCCAGCAAGGTCTTTTCTGTTCCTCTTAAAGTAACCAACCCACCAGTCACCTTCCGTCACTGTGCTCTTCAGACTGTTGGTCATGGCCTATTAGAGGGAATGGAAATCAATTTAGGGGGTCTCAATTAACATTCTTTTAAAACGAAATGAAATAAAACAGAAAATATCACACAAGGATGAGGGTAAATATTACTGTGTCAGAAATGTTTTTGCTTTTTTTTTTTTTTCTTTTGAGATGGAGTCTCCCTCTGTGGCCCAGGCTGGAGTGCAGTGGTGTAATCTCAGGTCACTGTAGCCTCTACCTCCCTGGTTCAGCGAATCTCCTGCCTCAACTTCCTGAGTAGCTGGGATTACAGGCACGAGCCACCATTCCCAGCTAACTTTTTCGTATTTTTAGTAGAGACGGGGGTTTCGTCATGTTGTCCAGGCTGGTCTTGAACTCCTGACCTCAAGTGATCTGCCTGCCTCGGCCTCCTAAAGTGCTGGGATTACAGGCATGAGCCACCATGCCCAACCTACTTTTCGCTTCTTAATAAACTACTCCAAATTTATTGATATGCAACCATTTTTTCTCACAAGTCTGTGGGTTAGCTTGGCTCAGCTGGGCAGTTCTGCTCCACACGGTATCTCCTGGGATCACTCATATGGCTGAATCCACCTGGAGGTCCATGTGGGGCTAGAACATCCAAGGTGGCTCCCTCTTGGATCTGGATGTCAGTGTTGGTGGCCACTTCTCCTTCACATGAAAGCTCTCCTTCTCCTGTGGCCTCTCATCATTCAGTTGTCTGAACTGAGCTTCCTTTCTGCTTCTGGGTACCAAGAGCACAAAAGTGGAAGCTGCCAGTTCCCTTAAGGCTGAAGCCCAGAACACGCACAAAGTTGTTTCCATTGCGTCGTATTGCCTATTGCAAATCACAAGAGCCACCCAGATTTAAGGGAAGGGAGAGGCTAGGTGTGGTGGCTCATGCCTATAGTCCTAGTACCTTGGGAAGCTGAGGCAGTAGGAGATCTTGAGCCCAGGAGTTCAAGACCAGCCTGGGCAACATAGTAAGACTCCATCTCTACAAAAAAATGAAAAAATCAGCAGGTGTGGTAGCACATGCCTGTAGTCCTAGCTACTCGGGAGGCTAAGGCAGGAGTGTTACTGAAACACCAGGGGTTCAGACTAGGTCCTGCTGCTTGCCGCACAGAAAGTCAATCACTGACATGACAAGTATTGCCAAGGAAGAAGGATTTAATCGGGTGCTGCAGCTGAAGTAATGGGAGCTCAGACTCAAATCCAACTCCCTGGCCAACTAAAATTAGGAGTTTATATAGCAGGGAAGACATGTAACAACATGTGGGAAAACAAGAACTAGGGAGGGGCAAGAAGGCATCCGATGCCCTGATCTGGTGAATTTCAGTGCTTCGGTACTTGTTTTTGAGAGGCCTGAAGGTCCTCAGATAAAACAAATACAGCTTTAATAGCAGAAGGGTCAATGTCTACGTTTATCCAAAAGAACAGTCTATGGGAGTGTTGGGCCAGTTTCAGGAGGATCACTTGAGCCTAGGAGTTTAAGGCTTCATTGAGTTCGATCACACCACTGCGCTCCAGCCTAGGTGACTGAGTGAGCCTCTGTCTCTAAAACAAACAAACAAACAAAAACAGGGAAGTGGAAGCTGGCTCCACCTCTTTTTTTGTTGTTGTTGTTACCCAGGTAGGTATCAAACTCCTGGCCTCAAGCAATCCTCCAGCCTCGGCCTCCCTCTGGGTTTGTAGGTGTGAGCCTCTGCACCGGGTCTTGACTCCACTTCTTTTTCTTTTTCTTTTGGAGATGGAGTCTTGCTCTGTCACCCAGGCTGGAGTACAGCAGCGCAATGTTAGCTCACTGCAACCTCTACCTCCTAGGTTCAAGCGATTCTCCTGCCTCAGCCTCCCAAGTGACTGGGATTACAAGCATGTGCCACCACTCCTGGCTAATTTTTATAATTTTAGTAGAAACGGAGCCTTCACCGTGTTGGCCAGGCTGGTCTCAAACTCCTGACCTCAAGTAATTCACCCTCCTCAGCCTCCCAAAGTGCTGGGATTACAGGCATGAGCCACCGCGCCCAGCCTTGACTCCACCTCTTGATGGGGGAGCAACATGTGCATTCTATGAATGGGAGAAGTTGTTGGCAGATGTTGGTGCAGACAGTCCACCACAGTTGTTTTTTTCCTTTTAATAAACATGCATGTGTGTGCATTGGTTCACATGACAAACATATTTCTTGCTGTGAGTCATAGTCAAAAGGCTGGAAAAACACACTTCAATATCCTTTAAAAATTTTCTTTCATAGCCCTTAGTACTCTCTGACCTTAGCTTACTTTACTATAGATCTCTGCCATTCAAATGCAAGTTCCCTGCGGGCAAGGGCCTTATCTGTCTTATTTGCTGCTGTGTCCTCAGCACCTAATAGGGTCTGGCTGTTAAGAGGTGCTTAATAAATACCTGTGGTCATGGAGTAGGGTGTTGTTGAATCAGCTCTCATTTCTTGGGTGCTAAGCACTTAAAAGCATTATCTCATTTAATTTACTCAACACATATTTGAGCACCTGCCATGTGCCAGGAACTATTTGAGGTGATGGTGAAACAATAGGAAACAAAATAGACAATAATACCTGCCCTAAGGGAGTGTATTTTCACCATATGGTAGAGAACAGATTCACTGATACTATTTTGACAAAAAAGGAAACAGAGTCAGAGAGGTCAGGCAACTTGTCCAAGGGCACACAGCTGTTAATTTCATCCTGACACCTGGTTCTTCTCCACTCTCCTGTAGATGTTGGATTTTGCCCAGAGATGGGCTTAGGTGGTTACGGATCTCAATTTCTGCAATTGTTTCCCTGAAGGATCAAACTTGTCTTTCTAGGAATCAGACACAAGGCAATGGGAACAGGTAAGTCCCATGACCTCAGAGGCCCTGCCCCTCCCACCCTTAGTTCCCCGACTCTGTGATGATGGCTCACACCTGGGGTGTTGGAGATTTGAGCCACAGATCTCAGTCACCCCCACTGTCTTATCAGCATGTGACATTCCCAAGTGGCTGGGGCGTGCAGGCTGGGCAAAGAATGCAGCCTGAACAAAAATAAACCTGTTACATTCCTTGGCAGACCCCTGCCCCTTCCTGCTCTCCAGCCATCCATCCTCGCAGCAGAGTCTGCCAGGGAAAGCAGAGAGAGGGCGAACAGGGTGGAGGAAGTCAATGTTGCTAACCGGAGAGAGGGAGAGGAAGAGAGACGGAGAGAGAGAGATGGGGCGAGAGAAAGGAGAGGAGAGGGAAGAGAGAAAGAGAGAGAGAGATCACCTTATATGGGAACGTGCGCAGACAATATGTGGCAATGGCTTAAAGGGCAGCAGAGGTCAGATACCAGACAGATGGAAGAAATTAAACATGGGACAGAGTGTGTTCCTGGGCCCTGAAAACAGCTCTTGTTTCACAGTGAGTTTGCACAAAGCCTGGCCCATTTTCCTTTTTTGCCTAAGCCCTGCAAGATGTGTGTCCTAACCTCTCCATGACTCTGAGTCAGGCCCCTTGATTCCAACTCTGTGGCTTGGCAGCAGTCTCAATCCTTTAAAGTCATTTCTTTGACGAACAAAATTCCTCGTTGCAAATAAAAAGGAAATGCCCAGGGCCTATTTCTCAAGAGTTTCCGATATCTCTCCAAAGCACACAGATAAGTAGTTAGTGAGTAAATATTCCTTCATTTCTCATGCATTCATTCAACAAAGATTGAGGACCTGTTATGCCTTAGGCTGGAAAGATGGCAGTGGTGACGATGATGATGACAATTAACATTTGTTGATTTGCACTCATTTGATAAATATTTCAACAATTAATAATTTACTTTGCACCTTCTATGTTCCAGTCATTGATGATACAGAACATTTATCTACATCATCTTGTTCCTGCCCTTGTGGAGTTTACAAGGAAGGCAAGGGATATTGAACACACGATCCCACTGAGTCCTCACAACAGTTCTTTGAGTTAGCTTACCAGTATCATCCCCATTTAACACAGAATTTTCCAACCTCCGCACTATGGACATTTTGGGCAGGATAATCTTTGTCGTGGAGGGGCTGCTGTGTGCACTGTAGGGTATTTAGCAGTGTCCCTGGCCTTCTACCCAACTAGGTGCCAGTTGCAACCATTCCCCTCCCCCTAGTTGTGACAACCAAAAAATGTCTCCAGACATTGCAAACTGTCCTGGAGGAAACGAAATTGCTCCCACTTAAGAATCACTGATTCCATGGATGAAACAGAGGGTTAGGGCAGGCTAAGACATTTCCTAAAAGTCATACCACTGGTGGGTAGGACTCACACCCTGGTCTATCCAAAGCCAATGGTCCTTACCATTGCAACGTGAAACTGTCTTTCCTTGACAACAGATGATTGTGAGTTTGGATGGTTGTAGACTTCATTATCTTATCCTACAAAATGAAAGTTATCTGTATTAATTTGGATCCTCTGGGAAGCAGATGCCAGGACAGGCTCAGACTTGCAGGGGATCAAGGGAATGCCTGTGAAAGATAAAGGGCAGACGTCTTCAGACTGGGATGCTGGGTTAACACCTGGGGAAAGAGACAGGGAAGGAAGGAGTGAGTAAGAGGAGCTGCAGATAGCAATGAAGGTCTCAGAAAGTTTTGACTGGACTGATGAGGGCTTCCTGAACAAAGTCACTGGTAGAACGAATCTCAGGTCAGCAGCAGTGGGGCTGTGCTACCACCCCCGCTGTGCTCTCATTGGCTAGGAGCCATCTGAGGAAATATGGCCTTGGCGTGAACTTGGTGGATCCAGAGGAGTGGGAATGAGGACTGTGAGTCAACTGTGCTCTCCGTGCAGACTTTCTCTCTCTCTCTCTCTTTTTTTTTTTTTTAAGACAAGGTCTCACTCTGTCGCTCAGGCTGGAATGCAGTGACATGATCACAGCTCACTGCAGCCTCAGCTTCCTGGGTTCAAGTGATTCTCATGCCTCAGCCTCTTGAGTAGCTGGGACCACAGGCACATGCCACCATGCCTGGCTAATTTTTGTATTTTTTAGTAGAGCCAGAGTTTCACCATGTTGGTCAGGCTGGTCTCGAACTTCTGACCTTAAGTGATCCTCAAGTGATTTCAGCCTCCCAAAGTGCCGGGATTATAGGCATGAGCCACTGAGCCCGGCCATGCAGACTCTCTAGAGGGAGATATGAGTGGTGCACTCCATGGCTGCTACATCATCAAAGTGGTGCCCATTGGTTACATTCACTTTAAAGCAAGGAGACTAAAAAGGCACCAGTGGTGCAGTGGGGAACAAAGCCAGGTTGGCCTTCTTTAAGCAAAAGTGTTCATTTTCCTTGCATTGTCTTGAGCTTCTTGGTGATCTTCAAAGTCAGCTCTGACTTGAGTTCCATCAGTGAGGAAGTAAAGAGCACAGCCTTGAAAGGCTACTGGTTAGCTGGTGTCTGGGCCTTGGTTTCCCCATTTGCATGATGGAGTTAACCTGCCCTAACTCACAGGGTTGATGTGAGGATTTAATAAATGTATAGGAAAGTTTATGGAATTGCTACACATTTGTTTTCAGAAGAGGATGTGAACCCTCTGCCTGTTTCTTGTTTTTTGTAAGGACATCTCCCTGCCAGCCACCCTCTCATTCTCCCAAGATCCATCTCTGCACCTACACAGGGGACCACAAACTAGCTAAACTAGATAGATAAGCTGTACTTGGCTCATAGGGTATTTTTTAAAAAGAACCAACATTTAAAATTCAGGCATTTTTGGGAGGCCAAGGCAGGCAGATCATCTGAGGTCAGAAGTTCGAGATCAGCCTGGCCAACATGGTGAAATCCTGTCTCTAGCCAGGCGCAGTGGCTCACGCCTGTAATCCCAGCACTTTGGGAGGCCAGGGTGGGTGGATCACCAGAGGTCAGGAGTTCGAGACCAGCCTGAACAATATGGTGAAACCTCATCTCTACTAAAATTACAAAAATTAGCAGGGCATGGTGGTGTGTGCCTGTAGTCCCAGCTACTTGGGAGGCTGAGGCAGGAGAATCTCTTGAACCTGGGAGGTGGAGGTTGCAGTGAGCTGAGATTGTGCCATTGCACTCTAGCCTGGATGACAGAGAGAGACTCTGTCTCAAAGAAAAAATAATAAAATAAAATAAATAAAATTGAGGAATTTTACATAAAAATCTGGATTTCCAGGCTGCCTTGAAAAATTACTTTTTCCAGTTTGTGGTTTGCAACCCTGTGGTGGACTTGCTGCCTAGTGTGGACTCGTGGTGGGGTTCAGGAGATTTCTGTGCTTCTCCAACTCCAACCTCCGTATTGCTTGGCGTCCCATGGGAGCTGGATGAGGGGCTGGGACCAGTGTAGACTGTAGCAGGTAGAGGAGCAAAAGCTCTGCCACTGTGTAGGATGGGTCAGGAAGGGCCAGCCTAACTGCTTAACAAATCAGAGTGGATGAGAGAGGAAACTGACTGGCAGTCTAGAGGTCTGGCTTCTGGGTTCAGATCTTTAGGCTTCATTTCTTAACTTGTGAAATGAACACAGCTGGACATAGATCTAAAGATGTCTGTGATTGCATATTTCTGTGAACTGATGAAAGGAATGCAGATTTCAGTAACAACAATTTTGATATGCAATGTAAAAATTCCAATACCCTGAGAAATATTGAGAACTTTTGATTCGGTAATACTACTTCTAAGAATAAACCTGAGGAAGTAATATTTAAATTATATACATCTGTGATCTCCAAGCTCACTGCAGCAATTACAAAGAAAATTCTCAAAGAACCATGATTGCAAAAGCTAAGAAAATGGCTAAATAAACACAGTTAACTTCACAAAAAGAATAGTTAAAAACTATATTTATGTTAATAAGGGAGCCATATTCCTTTATTACACTATTGTGTTAAGTCAAAAAAAATGGAAAATCTGGCCAGATGTGGTGGCTCAAACCTGTAATCCTAGCACTTTGGGAGGCCAAGGTGGGCAGATCACTTGAGGTCAGGAGTTTGGAGACCAGCCTAGCCAATATGGTGAAACCCCGTCTCTACTAAAAATACAAAAAAATTTGCCAGGTGTGCTGGTGTACGCCTGTAGCTCCAGCTACTCAGGAGGCTGAGGCAGGAGAATTGCTTGAACCCAGGAGGCAGAGGTTGCAGTGAGCTGAGATTGTGGCATTGCACACCAGCCTGGGCAACAGAGGAACTGTCTCAAAGAGAAAAAAAAGAAAAAAAAAAAAAAAAATTAAAAGAAAATACAAAAAAAAAAAAATATTTTTCCCATTTTTCTACAAAAAAAAAAAAAAAAAAGATAAGAAAAAAAAAGAAAAATTAGAAAATCTGGCCATACTGTGTGGCATAGATTGGCTGGAGCTGAGGAATGCTACTTGCTTACAATGGGGCATGCACTGTCCAGTCTGCCACAGTCCACACCACTCCCTATTGTCTCTGATCCTAAAGTCAGTGTCAGTTGATGGTGATCATCACGTTTGTGCTGCCATTTTTCTTACAGTGATATTCCTTTGTCTCACAAATTTATCAAAGAGAAAAGGAAAGAGTAGACCAGAAAGGCCCCTGATCTTTCTTATACCTGCCACCACTTCACAGGCTTCCATCACCACCTGGTTGCTACTGCATCTGAGTTTACCTTGGAGCCCGCCATCCTTTTAAGCTCGTCTGAAACCTCTTTCCTAATATTATCTCTGCCATTTCATAAGAACCCCTTGCATTTGTATTTCCCTTCACGTTCACAAAGCACTGCCAGCCACAGGAGGTCATTCAATTATTCCAGCCACCCAAGAGGAACGTATTATTTCTCCTTCATTCTAGAGAATTGAATCTAGAAGATGAAGTGATTTACCCAAGGACACAGATGGTTAATGGCAGAGCAAAGCAAAAGTCCTTCTTGACTCTGAGTCCATTTTTTCCATTACTCTAGGAAACAAAGTATGTCTGAACTTTCAGTTGCAAAAGACAGAAAGTTAACTGAAACTGGCTTAAGGCAAAAAAGGTAATTGATTCGATTACGTAACTGGAAATCCGTAGAAGCCACGGATTTCAATACAACTGGCTAGGGAAGCTCCAAGGTTTCCCTCAGGGTGGTCACTCTTCCTCCATCTCTCAGCTCTTCCCTTTACCATGTTGGCTTTATTTCCAAGTATCCTCTGTCTGCTCCTGATAGCAAACCAGCCACCAGCTCCAGGTTTCATCCTAACTGCTCCAAATCCAATGGAGAGAGAGCTTCCCTTTCTAGACAGGCCCCCTAAACGGAACAGAGTCTCCTTGGTCTTGATTGGCCTGATCTAGTCATGTGCCCAGCCGTGAGACAATCACTGGTGGGGGGGATTGATGAGAGTTGGGTCATGTGACCACCTGGAACCAGGGGGTAGGGTTAGCTGCACCCAAGCAGGAGCTGAGGGCTGATGGTGGGGAAGGAATGACTCCTCCAAAGGAAAGCCAGGTGCTCTTCTCAGAAGTGGGGAATGAGGCCAGGACGGTAGCTCACGCCTTTAATCCCAGCACTTTTGGAGGCCGAAGTGGGCGGGTTACCTGAGGTCAGGAGTTGAAGACCAGCCTGGCCAATATGGTGAAACCCCGTCTCTACTAAAAATACAAAAACTAGCCGGGCGTGGTGGCACGCGCCTTCCCAGCTACTCAGGAGGCTGAGGCAGGAGAATCACTTGAACCCCAGAGGTGGACACTGCAGTGAAATGAGATCGCACCACTGCACTCGAGACTGGGTGACATAGTGAGATTCCGTCTTAAAAAAAAAAAAAAGAAAG
>NC_045443.1:107665227-107680706 GCF_002776525.5 Piliocolobus tephrosceles | reverse complement strand
GGGGGAGAGGGGATAGGGGGAAACGGGGGGGGGGGGGGGGGGCGGGCGAGGAGATGAGCCCGGCCCACTCCACCCCGGGCGAGGGAAAAAAACCCGACAAAAAAAAAAAAAAAAAAAAAAAAAAAAAAAAGGAAGTGGGGAATGAATGCTGAATAAGTCAAAGAACGAGATATCTACAATACCTGGAATCTTCCTGGTGCAGGCCCTTCTGCTCTGTGGGAGCCATCCTTATTCCCTCTTTCTCCGTTCAGGTTGCCCCAGTAACGTCTCGCACATCCAACTGCTCTGAACTCCAGTGAACTTGTTCTTCTGGGTACTCTCAGCGCAGTGAGAATCTGAACCACACACACCAGCACTCAGCTCTATAGCTGTGGACTGAATGAAAGAATGAGGAGATAATTTGTGTGGATTGCGATAATTAGAAAACAGTGCCAAGTTTGGAAGGAAACAAACAAAAAAATGTTAGCGTGACTCTCTCCGAGTGCTGGGAGTATGAGAGACTCTGGCTTTGTTTCCGTATTCCTTTCTGTATTTTCTACCATGAGGAAACACTGTAAATGATAGTAGCAAAAAGGAAGTAATGCCAGTCTGGTTTAAACAGCTGGCCTATAAGCAACGTGAGGACAAGGGCCAAGTGTTGGTTCTGTGCTATTCCTAACTCCCAGCAGCAGGTTACACAGTGTCAGAGCTCCTTAGAGCCTGCTGGGAGCTAAATTCACAGCATCAGGGCTTAGAACAGAGACTGTTGGTCCCCTTCCCAAAAGCCAGCCCCCCAACGTTCTTCTTTCACATTCTCTGAACCTCAGTTTGTGTGGTGTCCTCCCTCGTCCTTATAGTTATGTGTTTCACGGAGGGCAGATACCAGCCCCAAGCCCTGCACTAGAGAAAGAACCCTCTAGTGAATCGGTCTATGCCAGGGTTTCTCAACTACAACACTGCTGACATTTTAGGCCAGATAAGGCCAGGCGCAGTGGCTCACACACAGATTCCCAGCACTTTGGAAGGCCAAGGTAAAAGGACTGCTTGAGGCCAGGAGTTGAAGACCAGCCTGGACAACATAGCAAGACCCCTGTCTCACACAAATTTTTTTTTTTACAAAAAGGCCAGATAATTCTTTGCTGTGGGGCCGTCCTGCATTGTAAGGTTTTAGCAGCATCCCTGACCTCTACTCAGTAGATGCTGGTAGTATCCTGCCCTCAGTTGCAGCCATAAAAAATGTGAGCAAACAGTACCAAATGTCCCCTCCAGGATAAAATCACAGCTGGTTGAGAACCAGAGGCCTAAGCCTTCATGGCATTCTCATTCCCTGGCTAGTGATTGGTTTAGGCAGGACCATGTGATCCATTTCTGGCCAATGAGATGTGAGAGCAAATCAGCTGGGGTGGGTAGTTCCTTTTATAAAAAGACACAAAGAAAAGGCCTTTCATCTTCCTTTGGGTGTTGCCCCCCTTGGCAGCCTTGCCTGGGAATGCAGTTGCCATCTTGTATCCATGAGGGGGACCCACACTCAAGGGCACTTTTGCCCATCGTGATGAAGGTGAAAAAATGGAGTGAAGTTGCTGATGTTGTTTAGTGGCTACCTTTGCTACCTTGCAGTTTACTTGTTAGGTGAGGTGAAATTTTCCTAATGTTTGCATGTTTAAGCTAATTTGAGTTGCACTTTGTTACAGCATCTTATCCAACCCAGGAGTCTGTTGATGACATAGCACGCACAAACAGAGCAAAACAACAAACAAGGCTGAGCGTAGTGGCTCACACCTGTAATCCCAGCACTTTGGGAGGCAGAGGTGGGTAGATCACCTGAGGTCAGGAGTTCCAGACCAGCCTGGCCAACATGGTGAAACCCCGTCTCTGCAAAAAATACAAAAATTAGTCAGGCGTGGTGGCGGGCGCCTGTAATCCCAGCTACTCAGGAGGCTGAGGCAGGAGAATCGCTTGAACCCGGGAGGCGGAGGTTGCAGTAAGCCGAGATCGTGCCACTGCACTCTAGCCTGGGTGACAAGAGCAAAACTCTGTCTAAAAAAAAAAAAAAAAAAAAATTATGGTAGTGCACACCTGTAGTCCAGCTACTCAGGAGGCTGAGGCAGAAGAATCACTTGAACCTGGGAGGCGGAGGTTGCAGTCAGTCGAGATTGTGCCACTGCACTCCAGCCTGGGCGACGGAGTGAGACTCCATCTCAAAACAAAAACAAAAACTATAACAACAAACAAACAACAACATCAAAAGACCATCAAAACCAGTGATTGGATGTTTGGGGTATGGATATCAGAATTTGGAGTTAGGGACAGGTGTGTCACTTGATAGTCCTTTTTGAGAACCACTGTCTATGTAAAGCTATTCCAGTTTCCTATGGGATTGCTAATAACTGGTGTGGCTACTGAGACAGGGAAAGGGGATTAATTCCTTTTGCAAAACAAAGAGCAATATTTGGATGAGAACTCACTCACTACATTCCATCACATAAAAACTGCAGAACACCAGGTTCTGTTGTTGTTAAGCTAATATTTCTGGGAGTCAACTAGTCTCTAAGATGGAGCTGATTGTGAACATGCTAGTGCCGGGTGCAGTGGCTCACTGCTGTAAATCCCAGCTACTTGGGAGGCCAAGGTGGGAGGATCCTGGGTGGCCAGGAGTTCCAGGCCAGCCTGGGCAACATAGTGAGACCCTGTTGCTAAGATAAATAAATAAAACCTGGAGAGGTGGAGTTTGGTGGCTCACACCTGTAATCCCAGCACTTTGGGAGGCTGAGGCAGGTGTATCACCTGATGTCAGGAGTTTGAGACCAACCTGGCCAACATGGTGAAACCCTGTCTCTACTAAAAATACAAAAATGAGCCAGGCATGGTGGCTCATGCCTGTAGTCCCACCTACTCGGGAGGCTGAGGCATGAGAATCGCTTGAACCCAGGAGGTAGAGGTTGCACTGAGCCGAGATTGCGCCACTGCACTCCACCCTGGGTGACAGAGCAAGACTCTGTCTCAAAACAAACAAAAAACATCTGGAAAAATAGAACAAGAAAATGCTAAGCCAAATGACATAACCTCTAGAAGCCACTGTTTGCTCACCTGTAAACTGGAGGAGAATAAGATGAGAATTCTGATATCAAGGATCAGAAAGTGCTTCATGAACCATAAAGCAGGTAATGGATTATCGATGCCACGCAGCCCAGACATACAGCAATGTGTTCATACCATTCTGATAGTCTAAATTTAGGATGTGGTGTGACCAAAATTACTGGTTGTTAAGTTTCTTATGCTTCTGAGGCTCTACTTCCTCATCTGTGCACTGTGGCAAGACCTTGTTCTGACTATGCACTGAGGATAAAATAAGGCTCTTTGAAAAAGAGTGACACAGACCACTAACTAATTATTTCAATGTTCTTGTCCAAGGCCAGACAAAAGCAACGCAGATCCATAGAGAATGTTGGTGCATCACTGCCCTCTGCTGGTCAGTAGTAGCAGTACCATTATGGTTTCAGAGAGGAAAGGGTCCTTTACAAAGGGATTCCTGGAAAACTGAGGCACAGAGAGGGGAAGGGATTTGCTCAAGGGCACAGTTAGCTTCGGACAAAGTGATATCCAAACTTGAGATTCCTGATCCCTAGCTCTTTCTAGAGCGAGAAAAATAAGGGCTGGAAACTCGTTGATTTTTGGTTTCATTCTCACTAGGTTCTGCACAGTGTTTATTTTCTTTCTTTTTCTTTTTGAGACAGAGTCTAGCTTTGTTGCCCAGGCTGGAGTGCAGTGACATGATCTCAGCTCACTGCAACCTCTGCCTCCCAGGTTCAAGCTATTCTTCTGCCTCAGCCTCCCAAGTAGCTGGGACTACAGGTGCCTGCCATCATGCCTGGCTAACTTTTGTATTTATAGTAGAGATGGGGTTTCACCATATTGGCCAGGCTGGTCTCGAACTCCTGACCTTGTGATTTGCCCACCTCGGTCTCCCAAAATGTTGGGATTACAGATGTGAGCCACCATGTCTGGCTCTGCATGGGGTTTCTAAATAGCCTGATTGGAATTTCTCTCTCCTGGTCTTTGCCACCCAAACTGCTTGGGTTTCTTGACCTTGTTTTTTTTTGAGACGGAGTCTGGCTCTGTCACCCAGGCTGGAGAGCAGGGGCACAATATTGGCTCACTGCAACCTCCGCCTCCCAAGTTCAAGTTATTCTTCTGCCTTAGTCTCCAGAGTAGCTGGGATTACAGGCGTGTGCCACCACGCCCGATTTATTTTTGTATTTTCAGTAGAGATGGGTTTTTTGCCATGTTGGCCAGGCTGGTCTCGAACTCCTGACCTCAAGTGATCTACCCACCTCAGCCTCCCAATGTGCTGGGATTAGTGGTGTGAGCCACTGCGCCTGGCTTTTTGTCCTTTTCTTCTTAGCAGGATAACTACCTGAGGCCCCATAAGGCCCAAAATCCTCTTGGGTGCTGGGTGCTTTACGAAAATTATCTTGGATCCTTACAACTACTTTGTAAGTTAGGCCAGGAAACTAAAGCTGAGACAGGTTAAGACACTCGCCAGAGGTCCAACAGCCAGTAAAGCACAGAAGCTGAGATCTGAGCACTCACTTGAGACCCCCTCAAGGCCCACAGCCTATTTGCCACCAAAAAAACCAAACAAAGCAAAACACTGTGGTAACTTGTGTTGGAGATGATCTATTTAAAGTAATCTTGTGTTTTTTGATTGCCTTGAATGGTATTTGTTGGGCAGACACATGTGAAGCCATAAGGGAGCGAAGATTTTTTTTTTTTTTTTTTTTTTTTGAGATAGAGTTTCACTCTTGTTGCTCAGGCTGGAGTGCAATGGCGTGATCTCGGCTCACCGCAACCTCCGCCTCCCAGGTTCAAGCAATTCTCCTGCCTCAGCCTCCCAAGTAGCTGGGATTACAGGCATGCGCCACCACCCTGGCTAATTTTGTATTTTTAGTAGAGATGGGGTTTCTCCATGTTGGTCAGGCTGGTCTTAAACTCCTGAACTCAGGTGATCTTCCAGCCTCGGCCTCCCAAAGTGTTGGGATTACAGTCATGAGCCACCATGTCTGGCTGGGAAGATTTTTTTTCGAGCACCTGTCATGTGCTGGTGATACTCGCTTGCATTATCTCTGTTAATTCTATTGACACAATGTGATCTTGAATCCTGTCCACAATATTGAGGCATAGATGAAGAAATGAGTTCAAAGAGGTTAAGAAATTTGCCCAAGGTCATTCGGTGAAAGCTGGGATTCAGACTCTAATCTCCCTGCTTGATGTTAGAATCTAAGTCATTATGCTTTTTTTTTTTTTTTGAGATGGAGTTTCGCTCTTGTTGCCCAGGCTGGAGTGCAGTGGTGCAATCAGCTCACTGCAACCTCCACCTCCTGGGTTCAAGCAATTCTTCTGTCTCAGCCTCCTGAGTAACTGGGATTACAGGCGCCCGCCACTATACCCGGCTAAATTTTTGCATTTTTAGTAGAGATGGGGTTTCACCATGTTGGCCAGGCTGGTTAAATTATGCTTTTAAAAACATAGATGGGGAAAACATAGGGAGACAGTCAGGGTGGACCACAGGCCTCCCCACCAAGAAACCCTGCAGACTGTCTCACAGAAATGAGGGGAACTAAGCCAAGTGCAGTGGCTCATGCCTGTAATCCCAACTTGGGAGGCTGAGGCGGAAGGATCGCTTGAGCCCATGAGTTCAAGGCTGCAGTGAGCCATGATTGTGCCACTGCATTCCAGCCTGGGCAACAGAGTGAGACTCTAACTCAAAAGAAAAGAAAAGAAAAGAAAAGAGGAAAGGAAAGGGAGGGGAGGGGGATGTGGGGTAGGGGAGGGGAGAAGTGAAGCGAAGCCGGGCGCAGTGGCTCAGGCCTGTAATCCGAGCACTTTGGGAGGCTGAGGCGGGCAGATCACCTGAGGTCGGGAGTTCGAGACCAGCCTGACCAATATGGAGAAACCCAGTCTCTACTGAAAATACAAAATTAGCCAGGCATGGTGGCACATGCCTGTTATCCCGGCTACTTGGGAGGCTGAAGCAGCAGAATCGCTTGAACCCAGGAGGTGGAGGTAGCGGTGAGCCAAGATCGCACCATTGCACTCCAGTCTGGGCAACAAGAGCGGAGCGAAACTCTGTCTAAAAAAAAAGAAAGAAAGAAAGAAAAAGAAAAGAAAAGAGGGGCCTGGCATGGTGCTGATGCCTGTTAATCCTAGAACTTTGGGAGGCCAAGGCAGGGACATCACTTGACCCTAAGAGTTTGAGACCAGCTTAGGCAACATGGTGAAACTTGTCTCTAAAAAAATTACAAAAATTAGCTGGGCATGGTGGCACACGCCTGTAGTCCCAGTTACTTGAGAAGCTGAGGTGGGAGGATCACCTAAGTCTTGGGGGCAAGGCTGCAGTGAGCTATGATCGCCCCTCGGACTGGAAGTCCTCCTAGTCTGGGTTCAAACCCTACATTTCTGAACACAACTGTGTGCCAAGCCCTGGCAAGGCATATTTCTTTTAATTCTCCTGGCAACACTGTGAGGTTGGTACAGTTATTATCACCACTTTACAGGTGAGCAAACTGGAAGCTCTGAGACATTCATTAAGTATCTTGCTTAAGAGCAAGAGCAGTGGGCAAGCCCAAGTGTTGGTAATTTGCCAACATTTGATGGGCTGCTTCATGGTCTTATTCCTCCCCATTTGCAGACAGGAAAACAGAGTTACAGACAAATGAAAGTGATTTGCTTCAGGGTCTTCACATTTGCTGTCCTGTCTGCCTGGAATACTCTTCCAGTTAACTCCTTGGCTCACCCACTCACCTTCTTAAGGTTTTCACTTAAAAGTCATCCTCTTAAGGAGATCTTTTCTGATCACCCTATTTAAAAGTTTACGCTGGCCAGCCCGGGCAACAGAGCGAGACTCCGTCTCAAAAAAAAAAAAAAAAAGTTCACACTGGGCATCGTGGCTCACAACTATTAATCCTAGCGCTTTGGGAGGCTGAGGCAGGAAGAACACTTGAGCCCAGGAGTTTGAGACCAGCCTGGGCAACATGATAAAACCTGGGCTCTATAGAAAATACAAAAATTAGCCTGGTGTGGTGGTACATGCCTGTGGTCCCAGTTACACAAGAGACTGAGGTGGGAGGATTGCTTGAGCCAAGGAGGTTGAGACTGCAGTGAACCATGATTGTGCCACTGCACTCCAGCCTGAGCGACAGAGTGAGACCTTGTCTCAAAAAATAAATAAATAAGGCCGGGCACGGTGGCTCAAGTCTGTAATTTGGGAGCACTTTGGGAGGCCAAGGCGAGTGGATCACCTGAAGTCAGGAGTTCAAGACCAGCCTGGTCAACATGGTGAAACCCCCGTCTCTTCTAAAAGTACAAAAATTAGCCAGGTGTGGTGGCAGGTGCCTGTAATCCCAGCTACTCGGGAGGCTGAGGCAGGAGAATCGCTTGAACCTGGGAGGTGGATGTTGCAGTGAGCCAAGATCGCACCACTGTACTCTAGCCTGGGCAACAAGTACAAGACTCTGTCTCAAAAAATAATAATAATAATAATAAATAAAAATAACCCCATGCTTCTGTCTCGATGACAAAAAGACAACCCAAGTCACAAGTGAGCAAAGGACTTGAATAGACATTTATCTAAGAAGATATACATGTGGCCAGTGACCACATGAAAAGATATTTACCACATAGTGATTTGTATTAGGAAAACGCCAACCAAAACCACATGACATACGACTTCATTTCACTAGGCCGATTATTATTTTTAAAATGGAGGCCAGATGCTCATGCCTGTAGTCCCAGCACTTTGGGAGGCCGAGGTGGGCAGATCACCTGAGGTCAGGAGTTCAAGACAGCCTGGCCAACATGGCGAAAGCTGGTCTCTACTAAAAACACAAAAATTAGCTGGGTTCGGTGGCAGGTCCCTGTAATCCCAGCTACTCGGGAGGCACGATAATCACTTGAACCCGGGAGATGGAGGTTGTACTGAGCTGAGATTGCACCACCGCACTCCAGCCTGGGTGACAGAGCGAGGCTCTGTCTCAAAAATAACAAGTATTGGTGAGAAAATAAAGACATTGGAACCTTTGTGCATCACTGATAGGAATGTAAAATGGTGCTACTGCTGTAGAAAACAGTTTGGCCATCCCTCAAAAAGTTAAACATAGAATTGCCATATGACCCAGCGGTTCCACTCTGAGGTTTTTACCCAGAAGAACTGCAAACAGGGATTCAAACAGAAACTTTTTTTATTTTTATTTTTTAATTTTTAGTAGAGATGGAGTTTCACTGTGTTGGCCAGGCTGGTCTCAAACACCTGACCTCAAATGATCCATCTACCTCGGTCTCCCAAAGTGCTGGGACTACAGGCATGAGCCACTGTGCCAAGCCTCAAACAGATTCTTGTAACCTGAATGTTCATAGCAGCACTATCCGTAATAGCCAAAGATGGAAACAACCCAGATGTCCCTAAACAGATGAATGGATGAACAAAATGTGGTCTATCCATGCAATTCAATTTTGTTCAGCCATAAAAAGGAATGAAGGGCACATGCTACAACATGAATGAACCTTGAAAACAAGGTGAGCTTCTTGTGAAAGGAGCTAGTCACAAAAGGCCACATAGTGTATGATGCCATTTCTGTGAAATATCCAAAAACATACAAATCTGTACAGAGAAAGAAAATTGGTGGTTACCAGGGGCTGGAGGAAGGGGGAATGGAAAGGGACTCCTTAATGGGTATGGGGTTTCCTTCTGGGACGGTGAGAATGTTCTGGAACTAGACAGAGACAGTGGTTGCATAGCATTGTGAATGAACTAAATGCCACTAAATTGTTCACTTAAAAAAAAAATAGAGGCTAGGCATGGTGGCTCACACCTATAATCCCAGCACTTTGGGAGGCCGAGGTGGGCGGATCACCTGAGGTCAGGAGTTCGAGAACAGCCTGGACTCGAACTCTGGTGAAACTCTGTCTCTACTAAAAAAATACAAAAAGTAGCCAAGTGTGGTGGCTCATGCCTGTAATCCCAGCTACTCGGGAGGCTGAGGCACGAGAATCACTTGAATCCAGGAGGTAGAGGTTGCAGTGAGCCAAGATCACGCCTGTATTCCAGCCTGGATAACAGAGTGAGACTCGGTTTCAAAACAAACAGACAAACAAACAACAACAAAAATAGAGATGGTGTCTTGTCATGTTGCCCAGTTGGTCTCCAACTCCTAGGATCAAGAAATCCTCCCGTCTCAGCCTCCCAAAGTACTGGGATTATAGGCCTGAGCCACCGCACCAGCAAATTGTTCACTTTTAAATGGTTAATTTCATGTTATGTGAATTTCACCTCAATGGAAAAGCTCAACCCCAAACATGCCTTATCTTCCCTCCCTGCCTGATTTTTCTCCTAGTGTACAGGGCTCCTCATATACAGTATGTCCGACTTATGTGCCCATTGTTCATCCTGCTTTTTTAAAATATAAATTCCAACAGGGTAGGGATTTTGTCTGTTTAGTTAACTCACGTATCCCCAAAGAGTCTCTGGTACTCAATAAATATTTGTTGAATAAATGAATTAGATAGGGTGTGGTAATGAAGAGAGTCCCGCCGCCATCCACACCCCCATCTCTAATTCTAACAGGCTCCTGTTAATGATGATCCCCAGTCTGGGCTCATTTTCCCCTCCTTTTCCTGAAGAGCAGCATCCACAGGCTCTCGCTCAGCTCAGCCCCTTTAAATCCTTCTCTGCTGAGAGTTTGAGATAAAGGGGGCCATGAGAGAAGACAATGAATCCATCACAATGTGTGATGAGCTGTCTGCTCTGTGACTTCCCACAGCAATTTATCAAGACCTGGAACCACAGCTGTGAGGCTCCGTGTTCACCCGCCAGGACCTTGCTCCCCAACTGCTTCGGAGGGGGATGTTTACAGGAACTTGTCAATAACCATTTACTGAACAGCTGCTCAGATGCAGCCCTGTCCCAGGCACTCAGCCAAATCACAAATGAACTACATAATCATTCATTCATTCTGTGCTTCATTGATTCTGTGATTGATTGATTCATTCATTCATGTGGTTGTCAAACATTCGTTGAGCACCTACTGTGTACCTTGGACTGTGGTACTTGATTTCAAAGATGTCAACGCGTTATAGCCCAGGATTTCTCAGCCTAGGCACTGTGGACATTTGTTTTGTTTTGTTTTGTTTTGTTTTTGAGACAGGGTTTCACTCTATGGCCCAGGCTGGAGTGCAGTGCACAATCACGCTCACTGCAGCCTCAATCTCCTGGGCTGAAGCAATCTTCCCGCCTCAGCCTCTCAAGTAGCTGTGACTACAGGCACACACCACCATGCCCGGCTAATTTTTTGCATTTTTTGTAGAGACAAGGTCTCCCCATATTGCCTAAGCTGGTTTTGAACTCCTGGGCTCAAGCAATCCTCCTGCCTCAGCCTCCTAAAGTGCTGAGATTACAGGCGTGAGCCACTATGCCTGGCCACTGTGCATACTGGGACCAGACATTTCTTTGTCACAGGGGTTGTCTTATATTTTAGCAGCAACTCTGGCTGTAGATGCCAGTAGCACTCCCTCAGTCATGACAACTAAAATGTCCCCAGACATTGCCAAATGTCCTTGGGGTACAGTCACCCCTAGTTGAGAATCACTGGTCTAGACAAGTATATTTTCCACAAATTATCAGACAGAGAAAAAACGCATTTATTTTTGCTGTTTCCTCTCTCTCTCTCCTCTCTCTCTCTCTCTCTCTCTCTCTCTCTCTCCCCCTTACCTACCTATCTAGCTAGTTACATTGGAAGGCAAGAGCATAACTACAGCTAACATTTGTAAAGGACACATAGTAAGTGGTCATTTTATCTTGGTTATTCTCACAACAACTCTATGGAGAAAATACCACTAACGCTCATTTTACATATGAAGAAATCAAGGTTCAGAGATGTTAAGCAAGTTGTCCAGGGTCACACGAAGATTAAGGGGCAGAGCTGGGCTTCAAATCCAGGTCCATATGGCTCCAGAGCACGGGCTCTGCACCACTGCACCACACATTCCCTGGCTCAGAGCCTCACACATTGTAGTGATCAATAAACATGTATTGCCTGGATTAATGAACACAAGAGTGAGGTAAAGATTCTGAGAAAGGCCTGGAGAAGCATAGGCTGCAACATGGGGGCTTGACATTCTGGAGGAACATGTATTATCTTAATTATTTCCATCCATCAGTCCATCCATCCATCGATCCATCCATTCATTCACCAAGCAGTCCCCAAACACCTGCGTTGTGCCTGGCACCTAGGAGGAATTCCGGTTTCAAGATCTCATAGTCAGCCGGGCATGGTGGCTCATGCCTGTAATACCAGCACTTTGGAAGGCCGAGGCGGACAGATCACTTGAGGTCAGGAGTTTGAGACCAGCCTGGCCAACATGGTGAAACCCTGTCTCCACTAAAAATACAAAAATTAGCCGGGCATGGTGGCATGCACCTGTAGTCCCAGCTACTCGCAAGGCTGAGGCAGGAGAATCACTTGAACCCAGAAGGCAGAGGTTGCAGTGACCCGAGATCACACCACTGTATTCCAGCCTAGGTGACAGAGTGAGACTCCATCTTAAAAAAAAAAAAAAAATTCTCATAGCCAAAGAGCACCCATGAAATGTGCTCAGGAATAATTGCAACATCAGCTACAAAGTGAGAAGCTACGTTATGAAGGGACACATAGATACTACATTAGCCAAGACTTTTGGTCAAAAGTGATAGGCATGCCTGCTCCAATTGGCTTAAGCAATAAAGGGAGGTTACTGGCGCCTAAATCTAGTCGAGGTTGCAGGTATGGCTTGATCAGCGTGTTCAAATGATGTCATCAGAAATCCCTCCATCATTTCCCTCTGGCTTCCTCTAAGTCAACTTCATTCCTTGCTAGCATGATGGCCACCAAGAGCTTTGGGCGAACAACCTGCCAGCTTAGCAACTCCAACTCAAAGAGCACCACTTTTTCAATAATTTTAGCCAAAATTCCAAGACTCATATTAGACCAACCTGAATCATGTGCCTGCTCTTGAACAAAGCACAGTAGCCAGGGGAAAATGATGCTTTGATTGTCTAGTTCTGTGTCCTGGACCCACCCCTGGGACTTGTGGATGGGGACAGCTTGACCTGAACCATATCAACTGAAAATATAGGAAGCATGGTGCTACCAAAAGATGTCTATTCCAGGTATGATGGAGCCTCAGAGGAGAGCATGAGTCTCTTTCAGCTGGTGGATCAGGGGAGGCTGATCCACCCTATCCACACTAGTCCAATAAGCCACAGTTATAGATATGAAGGTCCGTTGAGTTCAGGTTGAGCTAGACGGGGAGGTTGGGCATGGCAAAAAAAAATCTATCCATCTCTGCTACAGTTAAATATTTGAATATTGGATTGTTTATGGATTAGTGAAATCAGTGACCTCTGAGATCATCTAGGGACCCAGCACATTCCCACAGGACACAACCTAGCACCTGGTCAGAGCAATTGTTCATACCTGAGATCCTGAACTTTCAGACCCTCCCCTAGTCCCCACCAGCCTCTGTCAGTGCCAAGCTGGACAGAACTAACCACATGAGCTTGGTTGGGCCTCTTTCCCCTGGAAAAATGCAGAATGGTCATTTTTTTGTCTGTACATTCCTGGACAAACAAATTCTCTTCTGGGGGCTTTTTCCTGGCTGGGCTATGTTATACGCTTCATAGCCACCCAGATCCCCTGGGAACCCAGAGTTCCTTCCATGTGTAGGACAGGCTAGTCATCAGCTCCAGGTCAGGGGACTGTCTCGTTTGTACTGGTGGCAGGAATTCTTGGTTGTCCTCAATTTGGTTGTCCTGACTTTCGGTGGGAAACATGGTCAACAGAATAAGGACTGCATTTCCCACCTTCTACTGCAGGTAGGTGTGACTACATGACTAAGCTCTGGCCAATGACCTGCAAGTGGCAGTGACAGATCATGCCCTTCAAGGGAGGAACATGCCCTTTCTTTCTCCTTTCCTTTTTCTTCCAGCCTTCTGTTTAGAATTGAGTTCTCGTGGGAACCACTTAGGACCATGCTGATGAGGGTAACACCACAGAGATGGCAGAGCTGGGGCTGGGCGTAGTGGCTCATGTTTGCAGTCCCACCATTCTGGGAAGCCAAGGTAGGAGGATTGCTTGAGACCAGGAGTTTGAGACCAGTCTAGGCAACATAGGAAACCTCGTATCTGCAAATAAACTCCTAGCTCAAGCAATCCTCCCACCTCAGCCTCCCAAGTAGCAGGGCTATAAGCACACACTACCATGCCTGGCTAATTTTAAATCTTTTTTTTTTTTTTTTTTTTAGAGATGAGGTCTTGCTATGCTGCCCAGGCTGGTCTTGAACTCCTGGACTCAAGAGATCCTCCTGCCTTGGCCTCCCAAAAGTGCTGGGATTACAGGCATAAGCCACTGTGCCTGGCTTATACTCTCAATAGAGAGGTCCCAATTGGCCACTGGTCAGCCTATAGTCAGGCTCTCCTGGGCAGATGTTCACCCTGATCCAATAAGCCACAGCTATGGATATGAAGGTCTGTTGATTTCAGGTTGAGCTAGAGGGAGAAGTTGGGCATGGCAGAAAAGCCTAACACTCTCTGCTACAATTAAATATTTGAATATTGGATTACTGAACCTGGGCATAGAGTCCTTATCCTCTAAGAGCTTATATACTATTACTATTTTATTATTATTAATGACATATCATTATTAATTAATAGCTACAGTTCACTAAACATTATTAGGTGCCAGGCATGGTGCTTATAATTAGAAATCTCACTGAATTCCCTTAATGAAAATTAGGCAGTCAGAGACCTTTCTTCACAGATTGCAACCCCAGGGATGTTGGGGATTTCAGAAATGTGTTTTGGGGAAAGAAGTATAATTATTCGACTTTCACTTAATCAGAGAAGCTAAGTGGTAGGTGGAGTTGTAAAGGAAGGCAAAGAACTGGGCAGGCAGATGCTAAATGGGAGATTGTTCCAGGCATAAGAGAAACGGGGGTGGGTATGAAAAAAAGTGAGAGAGTGAGCGAGAGCCAAGGGAAATTTGGTTTAGATTGGATAAAAAGGCCAGTGAAAAGAGGGAGTTTTGGTAAGAGCTATGCCATGCTGTCAGGGAGAAATACACAGATCTTCAATCATAGACTCTACCACCATCCCCTCTCCTCTTCCTGCCGGTGGGAAGAGCCAAGGTGCTCTCCCTACCCCTTCATCCCGGGGCCTTCAGAGATCCTGAGCTCATCCTCCTGACCTGCCCGTCGGTTCTGCCCCTCACGTCCTGTTTGCTGTATCTACTTTATCCCGTGTCACCATCTCCATGCCCCAGGCTGGTGACAATCCCACTTCCTGCCCATTCCATTGGCTTCTCCATTTGACTTGGAGCTCTTCAGCTGGATCGAGACAACTACTCTGATGAATGCCATGTCACTGGCTCAACAGAATGGGCCCAAGTGAGTCCATATCATTGACATGAAGGTGCTGTCAGTCTAGTGGGGGCTGAGGGAATGAGACTGTGTTTTAGCTGCGTTTGTTTGATTGTGAGGAATAGACGGTCACAATCAATCACACTGAGGGCATAGTATACGGATGCTCAGAGAGAAATACGGAAGACGAGATCTCATAGAAAACAAGAAGAGATGTCGTAAATGAGTCAGGCTTCCTGGAGTCCAGGACTAGGGAGGAACTCTCTATTGAGGATTACTCTAAGGAATCTCAGGGCTGATGGGTCTTCATGCCGAAGCCCCACATTCAGCTCCTCTCTTCCTTCTCTTGATCTCTCTCCTTCTGCTTTTTGTCTCATGTCCGAAATGTCCAATTATTCAGCATAATTTTACTCTGCTTCCCCTCTCGATGCTCTGTAGCAAAATGCCCTGTTGGAATTAAATTAAAAATTTTAATCTCTGCTTAGCGAGAGAGATGGTGAGTCACTGATGCAAGGAAGGTATTTCCCCTTCCAAGGGTGAGGTATTCAGCTTTTGGGTTAAAAAGGAGATGCTGTGAGGCACAGGTGGCTATCCAGGTAGATTACATAAAAACACACAAGAAATGCTCTTTCTGTTAAAAGAAGAAAAAAGAAAAAACAAAACTTGGCCAGGCATAGTGGCTCATGCCTATAATCCCAGAACTTTGGGAGGCCAAGGCAGGCAGATTGCTTGAGGTAAGGAGTTCGAGAACAGCCTGGCCAACATGGCAAACCCCATCTCTACCAAAAATACAAAAAACTAGCCGGGCGAGGTGGCGGGCGCCTGTAGTCCCAGCTACTCCGGAGGCTGAGGCATGAGAATCGCTTGAACCTGGGAGGCGGAGGTTGCAGTGAGCCAAGATCACGCCTCTGCACTCCAGCCTGGGCTGAGCAAGAATCCGTCTCAATTATTTAAAAATCAGCTTGTTAAAAGACATGACTGAATACCATGGAGAATGAACGGACCTAGCTCTGATGAGAAACTGGCAATACTTCCCTTCTGTAAAAACATCCTGG
>NC_045443.1:107645723-107665127 GCF_002776525.5 Piliocolobus tephrosceles | reverse complement strand
AAAAAAAAAAAAAAAAAAAAAAAAGAAAAGAAAAGAAAAAAACTTATTTCCTCAAAAACTTAAATATAAAATTACCACAAGACCCAGCAAGTCTACTACTGGCTATATCCCCCCAAAGAATTGAAAGCAGAAACATGAACAGGAATTTGTAGAACCATGTTTATAGCAGCATTATCTCCAGTGAGCTGAGATCGTGCCACTGCACTCCAGCCTGGGCAAGAGAGCGAAACTCTGTCTCAAAAAATAAAAATAAAAAATAAAAAAAGAAGTCCCAAACTAGGGTGGCTCCTGAGTTAGTTAACTCAATGGTTCAAACCAAGTTCCTTCCATCATTCTGCTCTGCCATCCAGAGCATGTCATTTCAGAAAGACCATCTCTTCTCACATCTGTTTCTTAGGAATGACTCCTTCCTTCTTTCCTTCCTTCCTGCCTTCCTGCCTTCTTTCCTTCCTTTCCTCTGTCCCTCCCTCCTTCCTTCCTTGACGGGATCTCAGTCTGTCACACAGGCTGGAGTGCAGTGATGTGTTCATAGCTCATTGCAACCTTGACCCCTGCACTCAAGTGATCCTCCCACCTCAGCTTCCCAAGTAGCTGGGACAACAGGCATGCACCACCATGCCTGGCTAATTTTAAAAAAGATTTATAGGCAGGTCTCACTATATTGCCTAGGCTGATCTTGAACTCCTGAGCTCAAGCAATCCTCCCATCTCAGCCTCCCAAAGTGCTGAGATTACAGGTTTGAGCCAGTAGGCCCCGCTACATCTTTCTTTAGAAGCCCCACAACAAATTTCCTCTCATGTTTCATAGCCATACACTCGTTTTCATACCCATTCCTACACCAGTCACCCACAAGTGGAATGGGACTAACACGATATTCCTGAATTGGGGATGAAGATGTCTTTCTCAAGAGTTTAAAACCTGAGTAAAATTGGGTATTCTGTTAACAATGAAAATAGAATGGTTTTTTAATTTATTTATTGAGACGGGGTCTCACTCAGCACTCACTGCAGCCTCGACCTCCTGGGCTCAAATGATCCCCCCGCAACTGCCACCCAGCTTCCAGAGTAGCTGGGACTGCAGGCACACGCCAGCATACCTGGCTACTTTTTCTTTTTCTTTTTTTTTTTGAGACAGTCTCGCTCTGTCACCCAGGCTAGAGTACAATTGTGCAATCTCGACTCACTGCAGCCTCTGCCTCCCAGGTTCAAGCGATTCTCCTGCCTCAGCCTCCCAAGTAGCTGGAATTACAGGCACCCGACATGATGCCCAACTAATTTTTTCTATTTTTAGTAGGGACGGAGTTTCGTCCTGTTGGCCAGGCTGGTCTCAAACTCCTGGCCTCAGGTGATCCACCACCTCAGCCTCCCAAAATGCTGGGATTACAGGCATGAGCCACCATGCCCGGCCTCCACCTGGCTATATTTTCTATTTTTTGTAGAGAAAAGGGGTCTCACTATGTTGCCCAGGCTGATCTTGAACTCCTGGGCTCAAGGGATCCTCCTGCCTCCCAAAGTGCTGAGATTTCAGGCATGAGCTCTCATGCCCCACTTAGAATGAATTTTGAATGGGCAACTAAGAATGTCTGCTATACCCCTGAGACTGACAAGCTCTCGGGATTAATGGACACGTGGGAAGGATTGTTTCAAGCGTGCTTCTATTACCAACTAGCAGGTGGGGAGTATGAGTTCCCAAATTCTGGATCAAAGGTGGCTCACCCACAGATTCTCATTCCAGCCTGTGAGATGGAGTAAAGGAAGAGTGGGGCGTGCTCTTTATTTTTAAGGTCGTGACCTCTGCACAAACAGTTCCCTCTCCTTCCTGCCTTAAGCCCTGGCTCTTCCCTGACAGTCCTTGAAGGCCTTCCCAGGGGATGGTGGTCCTCCTCCCAACCCCATGGTGTCCTCTGTCCTCCACACCTCTATTATTAGATCCATAGTCCTCCATCTTAAGTAAGCACTGAGGCTCCTGGCATCTAGCTGTACCACCTTCTGTGCCTCCTCATTGATGATGCCTACTCATCAATCAATCAACCAATCAACCCTTATTCTCAGAGGGCTTTGGCAACTGGCTTATCCTTCTCACCCCAGTTCCTACTGCCATATTGGTGACTTCAATGGCCCAGGACATGGTTAAACTCCTGGCCCCTCAGTTCGTGTCCTTTCTTATTCCAATGACCTTCACCTCCACTCTGCTTTAGTCACTATCTCCCAGGACCATGTCCTAGACCTCGGTTTCTCCTGGAACGAATCTTCCTCTAAAGTCTCACATTTCTTTGATCACAGGCTCTGTTCTTTTGATCATTCTGGCTTAGCAGTTCTTTGAACTCCTGAATCCCTTGGCCCTTCCACTTTCTCTCTCTCAGGATGCTTCTTCCTCCAATTCCTTTCCCATCCGGCCTAGATTCCATGATCTTTGCTATACCCAGGCATGGACGTTGTGAACGACTCCCCGATATCCATTCCAACCCAGATGATTGGTCCAAGTGGGTCATGGTCATTCCCTGTCTCTTGTCAGGAGAGGAACAGGCATGTGACTCACTTCTAGCACTAGAGGGTAGAGTGAGGTGGCGCGAAGGGGACTCTGGGAAAAATTTTCCCATGAAAGAGACAAATTGATTATCTTTCTTTCTGAGGATGAACCCAACAACAAGGGTGGCAGTACAGAGAGACAGAAAGAATCCAGATCCTTGACGATATTGTCAAGCCACTAAATCAACCCACTCTGAAGCTTATCTTCCCCCAGGATATCCTAGTACATTAAATAATCAATTATTTCATATTTAAGCCAGCCTGAGTCAGGCATTCTGCTACTTTCAGACAAAAGCACCCTAAATAACATAATTTGCAACTTAGAGCAAAAGCCCAGTCCTGGATCAATGTAAATTTCCTTCCATCCTGTTTTTATATTTGTTCTGGTTAGATTGGTGGAGAAGACAATAGGTCCTCAATCCTCCAGAAACCTCAGACGTCTCTCTACCATCCACCATTAGGAGAGTCTTAGTTTTCCTCATCTATCTCCAGCCTTTGTTTAGGGTTGTAGAAGACCTGGGTTGTTATGTAAAATGGCCAGCAATCTTGACCAGGAAACAGGTATTTTTTGAATTTCCCAAGGATAGCATGGGTATTCAGCTTGGGTTGAGAGGAATAGAGGGGAGATCTTGAGGTTTAAATAAATCCAGCATTTATAAGAAGGTAGGGTAGGTATATCCAGATTAAGTTGAGTGAACCAAGTAATTCTCAGTGGCTGAACTGAGTCAGGGGACAAAGAAAAGCTTTCTGCCCTGTGTTGTGGCCTGACAGGGGATGCAAGTCCCAGGAAAGGGTGATCTTTGGGCAGAGCAACAGAATCAGCCTTTTGCTCCTGCATCTCGGGCCTGGCTAGTTACAGTCCCAGTAACACATGTTGACACCATAACAAACAGTAGACAACAATGATGACATATCTTAAAACTATGTGAACCACTTGGCAAGTCCTGGTGGGTTGCTGGGTGTGGAGGTGGAAGGCGGTTCCTGTTGGTGGGAAGGCCCCAGGTCGCTCCCATAATCTCAGTCACCTAGACTGCTGGCAGTAACAAATTCATGGTCTCTAATTCTTACCACCACCCGGGAATTCCTGTTTTCCCTGTTGGTACTCTCCTCCCGTTCACCATAGCAACTATTTTGAATCTTCTCAACACTCATCTCACTTCCCACCCTCCTGCCTTCCCTCTCACTCTCATCAGGCAACTCTGCCTCCTATTTCTTTTTCTTTTCTTTCTTTCCCTTTCTCCTTCCTTCCTCCCTCCCTCCCTTCCTCTCTCCCTTCTTTCTCTCTCTCTCTCTCTTTTTCTTTCTTCTTTTTTGAGACAGGGTCTTGCTCTGTTGCCTAGACTGGGGTGAAGTGGCACAATCATGGCTTACTGCAGTCTTGACCTCCTGAGTTCAAGGTGATCCTCCCACCTCAGCCTCCCAAGTAGCTGGGACTACCCTGCCTCCTGTTTCACACAGAAAATATTTTTTGGGCCAGGCATGGTGGCTCACACCTGTAATCCCAGCATTTTGGGAGGCCAAGATGGGTGGATCATGAGGTCAAAGAGTTCGAGACTGGCCGGGCGTGGTGGCTCAAACCTGTAATCCCAGCACTTTGGGAGGCCGAGACGGGTGGATCACAAGGTCAGGGGATTGAGACCATCCTGGCTAACATGGTGAAACCCCGTCTCTACTAAAAAATACAAAAAAACTAGCCAGGCGAGGTGGCGGGCACCTGTAGTCCCAGCTACTCAGGAGGCTGAGGCAGGAGAATGGCGTAAACCCGGGAGGCGGAGCTTGCAGTGAGCTGAGATCCGGCCACTGCACTCCAGCCCGGGCGACAGAGCGAGACTCCGCTCAAAAAAAAAAAAAAAGAGTTTGAGACCAACCTGGCCAATATGGTGAAACCCCGTTCTCTACTAAAAAAAATACAAAAATTAGCCGGGGGTAGTGGTGCACACCTGTAATCCCAGCTACCAAGGAGGCTAAGGTAGAAGAATCTCTTGAACCCAGGAGGTGGAGGTTGCAGTGAGCCAAGATCATGCCACTGCACTCCAGGCTAGGTGACAGAGCAAGACTCCATCTCAAAAAAAAAAAAAAAAAAAAAAGCCTAGCGCATTGGCTCATGCCTGTAATCACAGCAGTTTGGAAGGCCGAGGAGGGTGGATCACTTGAAATCAGGAGTTCGAGACCAGCCTGGCCAACATGGTAAAACCCCATCTCTATTAAAAATGCAATAGTAGCTGAACATGTTGGCACACGCCTATAATCCCAGCTTCTTGGGAGGCTGGGGCAGAAAAATTGCTTGAACCCAGGAGGCAGAGGTTGCAGTAAGCCAAGGTCATGCCACTGCACTCCAGCCTGGGCAACAAGAGCAAAATTCTGTCTCAAAAAAAAAAAAAAGAGAAAGAAAAAGAAAATTTTTTTATTTTTATTTTGCTGTGTTGTCCAGGGTGGTCTCAAAATCCTGGCCTCAAGTGATCCTCCCACCTCCACCTCCCAAGTAGCTGGGACTACGGGCATCACAAGACTTTACACAAAATAGATGCCATCTATCTGACTGGGACTATCCTTACCTTACTTGCTTACTTGCAACTAAACTCACCTTTTCCTCTATCCCACAGATGTTGTAGCACTGTCCGGTTGAACTTTCCACAATGGTAGGCAAGTTCTGTATGTCTTTGCTGTTCAATATGGTAGCCATTAGCTACATGTGGCTATTGAAATACGGCTTGTACAACTGAAGAAGTGAATTTTAAATTTTATTTCATTTTAACTAATGTAAATTGAAATAGCCACATGGGGTGAGTGGCCACCCTATTAGGCAGCACCAGTTTAGCATAACTAAAGGAAAAACATTTTAAGATACCAAGACACAGAGGTTCTGCTAACCCTCTGACATCACTAGGCAATAGACTCTTGATTAACTTATTTTAAGAATTCTGGGCCAGGCACGGTGGCTCACGCCTGTAATCCCAGCACTTTGGGAGGCTAAGGCAGGAAGATCACCTGAGGTCAGGAGTTCGAGACCAGCCTGACCAACATGGAGAAACCCCGTCTCTACTAAAAATACAAAATTAACCAGGCATGGTGGTGCATTCCTATAATCCCAGTTACTCGAGAGGCTGAGGCAGGAGAATCACTTGAATCCGGGAGGCAGAGGTTGTGGTGAGCTGAGACATTGCACTCCAGCCTGGGCAACAAGAATGAAATTCCGTCTCAAAATAAATAAATAAATAAATAATTCTGAATTAGGCGATGAGAAGGAAGCAAGAGAGAATTAAAAAGGCACATTCACTGAGAAATAGCCCTGGAGAAATATAGAGGAAAATAGTATTGCTTTGACATGTTGTTTTAGTCATGGCGGTTATCAAGAAAGAAACAAGAGTGTACCATGGCTGGAACACTGCACACCTGACAGAGAAGAAAAGCCCTGGCCAGGCATGGTGGCTCATGCCTGTAATCCCAGCACTTTGGGAGGCCGAGGCAGGCAGATCACGAGGTCAGGAGATCGAGACCATCTGGATAACACAGTGGAACCCCATCTGTACTAAAAATACAAAAAAATTAGCCAGGCATGGTGGCAGGAGCCTATAGTCCCAGCTACTCCGGAGGCTGAGGCAGGAGAATGGCGTGAACCCAGGAGGCAGAGCTTATAGTGAGCCGAGACTGTGCCACTGCACTCCAGCCTGGGTGACAGAGTGAGACTCCATCTCAAAAAAAAAAAAAAAAAAAAAAAAAAAAGAAAGAAAAAAAGAAGAAAAGAAGAAGAAAAGCCTTGTATCATGGCTGCAAAGCCCCACTGGTACAGACAGATTCACAGAGTCTGTGGGAGGAAGTATGGAACCCAGCCAGGTAGAGAAGAGGAGAGTGAGGTTTCATCATCAGTTGAGTAATTTCAAAGGATGTCCAGTTATCTTTGTTTGCATTTTCTACCTTTAATGCAAAATGTGTGCAACACAAATATAATGGTAACTTGCATGTCCCATTTTGTGTAACTGATTTTGCTCACTTTTGGAGACTCTTGTTGGTGCAGTCCTGGAGAAATAGCTGAGAAAGCAAAACAGCTGAATATTCATTATTTTATTAAGTGGTAGATAGCTGCAAACGCTCTATTTCATTTCTTAAACAGTTTCAGTCTCTTTACCTCTAGGTATGCTAGTTTACAAGGACTCCAGATGGCCTGGGAGCTTCAAAATGTTTCGCCAATGATCAGAGGAAGGTAGGGCCTGCTGGAAACCAGGGACTCCTTGTTATGTTTAGATCATTAATGTATCATTATAATACTAAAGTCCCTACCCAGAGAAGAAAATTACCATTTTCTGAACATGCATCTTATGAAGAGACGTGTTTGTGGTTTGTGCCTGCACATCTGAAGTTCCTCCCTGCATAAACTTAAACCTCTCCACCCCATATGTAACTTTTTAAAATTCTCCAGCTTCCCCAGCTTGGGGAGGAGGAGGTGTTTCTGGAGTGGGAGGTCACTCCTTCTCCTTCTCTGGCCAGAGAATAAATCCAGCTGGCCTTTTTTTTTTTTTTTTTTCCAATTTGGGTGTTGTTTCTTTGCAACTGATATAAAGTAAGGAAAGGACTCAGTTTACCCAGGCCATTTCTATCAGTTTATATTTTGAAAAGTTACACACCTTTTAAAATCTGTAAAGTTTGAGTACATTTTCCTCTCTTCTCGGACCTCCCCTAAATGAGCAACCAATTGTTTAAAGATCCTATTTGGAGGAATTTATTTCTCCCTGATTTAAATGCTTTTATCACACACTAAGCTCCTACTTTTTTTTTTTTTTTTTTTTAAATACAGGGTCTCACTCTGTTGCCCAGGCTGGAGTGCAGTGGCATGAACATGGCTCACTGCAGCCTTGACCTTCCAGGCTCAAGTGATCCTCCCACCTCAGCCTCCCGAGTGGTTGGGACCACAGGCGTGCACCACCACCACTGGCTGATTTATCTTTATATCTTATAGAGACAGGGCTCCCTCTGTTGCCCAGGCTGGTCTTGAACTCCTGGGCTCAAGCAATCCTGCTGCCTTGGCTGCCCAAAGTGCTGGGATTACAGGTATGAGCCACCACACACGGCCTCCACCTATCTTTGTGTTTAATACTTGACTCCATTCTGTTCCAGTAATTTATCTGTTAGGTCCCTTACTAGAGTGGCTTTAATTACACAGCTTTACCATCGCTCTTAATATCTCCTGGCCACTGGCTTATTTGTGAAGTGTTCATCCCGTGGCCTCCGGGTACTCACTGTCTCCTGGTTTTCCTCTTCTCCCTAGTGCCTCCGCTTAGTCTCCTTGATATTGGTGTCCTTCAGGGAGCTGTCTTCAGCCCCCCTCCATGTCACTGTACCCTCTCCCTGGGCAGGACCCTGGCTCCACTCTTGCCCCTTCTGCCCATTTTCCAGGGTGCAGAGTGCTCTGAGTTGCAAATGAGATCATGCCACACCCCTGTTTATAAACCCACTTGCTGCTCTCAGGGAGAATTCCAGACAGACTCCTTAACACCAGCACATACGGCTGGACGAGGTTCAGGTGAATGTAGTTTGTTTGGGATGTGACCCTGGAAGAGGAATGGGGAAGGCAGTCGACACAGGAAGCACTAAAGGGCAGGTCACGGCCGGGAGTGGTGATTCATGCCTGTAATTCCAGCCCTTTGGGAGGCTGAGGCGATTGGGTCACTTGAGGTCAGGAGTTCGTGACCAGCCTGGCCAACATAGTGAAACACTGTCTTTACTAAAAATACAAAAATGAGTTGGGCGTGGTGGAGCGTGCCTGTAATCCCAGCTATTCTGGGAGGCTGAGGCAGGAGAATCGTTTGAATTCGGGAAGTGAAGGTTGCAGTGAGCCGAGATGGTGCCGCTGCACTGCAACCTGGGCGACAAGGCGAGACTCTGTCTCAGGGGGCGGGAGGGACTAAAAAAAAAGAACGGCAGGTCACAGCTGTGGCCATCTGGGCTCAGTCCCACTAGGGCCCTCTGGAGATTGCCTAGACCTGCATCAGGGCTGTCCCACCTGAGAGAATTGGGTTATTTAACCAGCAGTCCCCCAGCCTCTATTCTCTGAGAGCTATCTTCTTTCTCTCTCGCTCGCTCCTTCCTTTTCTTCATCCATTCTACTTCCTCTCTCCCTTCTCCCCTTGTGGACCTGAGCCCTTGACGCCATGTTTGCTTGTGGCCCCGCCCACAGCCATAGCTGATTGCACCAGGGATAAATAACTAGGCCAATCATTCCCCTTGAATTCCAGAACTGGGTAGTGGATCTGGGCTTGCACTTAAACTTCGGACACCTAACCTTGAAGATAGTGTTGGACCACGTGCCCTGGGAGAAACAGAGGAATCCAGTGTTTACAGAGACTCACAATGGGTGCACAGAGAGACAAACAGAGGCGGGCCCATGCAGCTTCAAATTGAAAGAGCAGCTTCAGCTTAGGACAGTTTAGTTTCTGATTCTACTAATAGGTTCTCATGAGGTTGGGCCACATTTCCTGCACCTGAGTTCTGTGAGATAAGTGTTTCCTTAGAAAAACCTCCCTTTTCTGCTGAAGAATGTCACCTGATTTTCTGTAAATTGTAAACACATACACACACACAACTAAGAAATCCACCATTCAATCCCCAATCCCCATTTCTTCACACGTGGCTTCTTACTCCACAGAGAAACAGAGACCACCATTCTCAACATCCCACTTAGTCTTTCATAATCTTTGAATGGCTCAATTGGTTCCATCTTCTCTACATTCTTGCAACACACAAACATTTTCCCTTGACTCCGTTGAAAACCATTCTTACCTCTCTTTCTTTCTTTTGTTAGACGGAGTCTCACTCTGTCGCCCACACTGGAGTGCAGTGGCGCTATCTCGGCTCACTGCAACTTTCTCTTCCTAGGTTCAAGTGATTCTTCTATCTCACCCTTCTGAGTAGCTGGGGTTACAGGCAGGCGCCATCACACCCAGCTAATTTTTGTATTTTTAGTAGAGACAGGGTTTTGCCATGTTGGCCAGGCTGATCTTGAACTCCTGATCTCATGTGATCCACCCAGCTTGACCTCCCAAAGAGCTGGGATTACAGGCGTGAGCCACCACACCCAGCCTCTTAGCTCTCTTGTTCCTCATAGTCAAGCCTATAGAAAAAATAGTCCATGCCTGCTGTCTCCACTCTCTCATCTCATTAGTCCTTACTTGCACTATTTTTTTTTTTTTTTTTTTTTTTTTTTTTTGAGACAGAGTCTTGCTCTGTCGCCCAGGCTGGAGTGCAGTGGCCGGATCTCAGCTCACTGCAAGCTCCGCCTCCCGGGTTCACGCCATTCTCCTGCCTCAGCCTCCCCAGTAGCTGGGACTACAGGCGCCCGCCACCTCGCCCGGCTAATTTTTTGTAGTTTTAGTAGAGACGGGGTTTCACCGTGTTAGCCAGGATGGTCTCGATCTCCTGACCTCGTGATCCGCCCGTCTCGGCCTCCCAAAGTGCTGGGATTACAGGCTTGAGCCACCGCGCCCGGCCACTTGCACTATTTTGTGGGAAAGCGTTTCATTTTGAAGATGTGACTCGAAGTGTCTGTGGGATATATAGGTTCATAGGTTCATAGACTATTCTGGGGTGGAGCACAGAATTTAGATATGATCTGGAGATATAGATTTAGCATTCGGAGATTTAAAAAGTAATGAATACAGGCCGGGATTGGTGGCTTACCTGAGGTCAGGAGTTTGAGATCAGCCTGACCAACATGGAGAAACCCATCTCTACTAGAAATACAAAAAATTAGCTGGGCATGGTGGCACATGCCCGTAATCCCAGCTACTTGGGAGACTGAGGCAGGAGAATCGCTTGAACCTGGGAGGCAGAGCTTGCAGTGAGCCGAGATCGCACCATGGCACTCCAGCCTGGGCAACAAGAGTGAAACTCGATCTCAAAAAAAAAAGTAATGAACGCATATGGTAGAAAAAATTCAGATACAAGCAGGGTGATAAATAAATTGTCAAACGCCGACTAATTCCCACAGCTGCCTTCCCAGAGACCACCTTGTGTATCCTTCCAGATGTGCCAGCTTCATGGGCATGAGACCTGTGCAGTCATATAGGGACCCACACTTAGAAGGAATCTGAATTTGTTTAATGCTTTGCTGTCACCATTTTGAAATGTTTAACTTTTGAATAAGGGACTTCACATTTTCTTTTCTTTTCTTTTTTTTTTTTTTTTTTTTGAGACGGAGTCTCGCTCTGTCGCCCAGGCTGAAGTGCAGTGGCGCGATCTCAGCTCACTGCAAGCTCCGCCTCCCAGGTTTACGCCATTCTCCTGCCTCAGCCTCCCGAGTAGCTGGGACTACAGGCGCCCGCCATCTCGCCCGGCTAGGTTTTTGTATTTTTTTTTAATAGAGACGGGGTTTCACCGTGTAGGCCAGGATGGTCTCGATCTCCTGACCTCGTGATCCACCCGTCTCGGCCTCCCAAAGTGCTGGGATTACAGGCTTGAGCCACCGCGCCCGGCCGGGACTTCACATTTTCATTTTGCGCTAGGCCTTGCAAATTATGTAGTAGATCCTGTTTCCAGTTATATTCCATGCATAATTAAGCATATAATATACATATATACTCCCTCCTCCCACCTGCTTTGCATTTAGCATTTGATTGTTATTAAAACAATGTGTGCGGATGAAATTTCCCAGGGAGAAGATGCAATAGTCATTAGCGCTGTTCACCAAATATTTCTGCTTCTGCAGTTTCTGGATACATGGGGGATATATGCGGGAATTGCATTTCCTGATTCCTTAGTGGTTGGGTAGGACTAAGTGATTAGTTTTGACCCATGAGTAATGAGTAGAGAAGTGAGTGCATTTCTAGGTCAGAGCTTTTTTTTTTTTTTTTTTTGGTAACTTTATATTCTTTCCATCACGAGGTCAGAACATTTAATTGCTGCTGTGAGACTGTAATTCTCTTCCCTCAGCCTCCCGAGTAGCTGGGATTACAGGTACCTGACACCACGTCTGGCTAAATTTTGTATTTTTAGTAGAACTCATTAAACAGTTCAAGACAGTGGCTATTCCATTAGCCTTGATCTCTGAGTGACTGAAGACAGCAGAGCCTTCTGGGAGACCCATGATGGACATGCAGTGTGGGTGAGAATTAAATCATCACTGTTATAAGCCTTGAGACTCTAAGAGTGCTTTCTTATTTCAGCATAACCTGTCCTGTCCTGATAGGAGCATAAAAACTGCTGAGAGACAATTTGTTGGAACTGATATTTACAGGGAGAAGACAGCCAGAGGAAGTTAAGACAAAGGTTGGATGCAGTGGCTTATGCCTGTAATCCCAGTACTTTGGGAGGCTGAGGCAGGAGGATCACTTGAGGCCAGCCTGGGTAACATAGCAAGACCCTATTTCTACAAAATTAAAAAAAAAAAAAATAGCCAGGCTTGGTGGCATGCACCTGTGGTCCCAGGTACTCAGGAGGCTGTGGCAGGAAGATCACTGGAGCCCAGAAGTTTGAGGTGGCAGTGAGCTATGATCACACCACTGCACTCCGGCCTGGGTGACAGAGCAAGACCCAGTCTCTGAAATAAATAAATTAAATTATTTTTTTAAAGAGAAAGATAAGATAAAGAGTCATAGAGGTACAAATGAGAAACCAGGAGAACATGGGACCCAGGAGAGTCATGGAAACCAAGGGAAAAACCTGCTCCAAGAAGTAGAAAGTGGTCAGTGGTGTTGAATGCATCCAAGAGATCAAGTAAAATAAGGAATAAAATAGATTCACGAAGTCTGGCTACTGAGAAGTCATTGGTAACCTCACTGAGAACAGAATCCATGGAGTGGTGGAGGTGGCAATAGTGAAATAGTGGACAAGGGCTAAAGGAGTAGAGAGGGGAGAGCATGAGGGATCAGTGCAAGAGTTCAGCAGAAAGACAAATAGGCCAGGCACAGTGGCTCACACCTGTAATCCCAGCACTTCGGTAGGCCGAGATGGGCGGATTGTTTGAGGTCAGAAGTTTGAGATCAGCCTGGCCAACATAGTAAAACCTTGTCTCTACTAAAAATACAAAAATTAGCCGGGCATGCTGGCATGTGCCTGTAATCCCAGCTGCTTGGGAGGCTGGGGTAGGAGAATCTCTTGACCCCAGGAGGCAGAGATGGCAGTGAGCTGAGATCATGCCACTGCACTCTAGCCTGGGCAACAGAGTGAGACTTCATCTCAAACAAACAAACAAAGACAAGAAAATAGACATCTTTGAATGGTAGCAAGAGCAACACTAAAGTGATTTGCCTATTCTGGACATTTCCTATAAATGGAGTCATAAAAGAAGTATCCTGGCTGGGCATGGTGGCTCACACCTGTAAGTCCAGGACTTTGGGAGACCAAGGCAGGCAAATCACGAGGTCAAGAGATTGAGACCATCCTGGCCAACATGGTGAAAACCCGTCTCTACTAAAAATACAGAAATTAGCTGGGTGTGGAGGTGCGCACCTGTAGTCCCAGCTACTTGGAAGACTGAGGCAGGAGAATCACTTGAACCCGGGAGGCGGAGGTTGCAGTGAGCCGAGATCATGCCACTACACTCCAGCCTGGTGACAGAGCGAGACTCCATCTCAAAAAAAAAAAAAAAAGAAAAAAAAAAAAAAACGAAAAAAGGTATCCTTTTACATCTGGCTTATTTCACTTAGCATAATGTTTTAAAGGCTCATCCATGTTGAAGCATGGGTCAGTGCTTCATTCCTTTTTAAGGCTGAATAATATTCCCTTTTATGGACAGCCCCCTTTTGTGGATTCATTTGTCAGTGGATGGACATTTGACTTGTCTGCCTGTTCACTGCTGTATCCACTATTCCTGGTGCCCTTGGGAATGAATGAATGAATGAATGAGTGAATGAATAAAACGAGCAGAGCTGTCCAAGGTCACAGAGCTGGTAAGATGTGAAACCAGGATTGGAAGTCAGACCATTAGTCCCCTAGAGCCAATGTTCTTTTTTTTCTTAAGAGGGAGTTTTGCTGTCACCCCAGCTGGAGTGCAGTGGCGTGATGTCAGCTCACTGCAACCTCTGCCTCCTGGGTTCAAGCAGTTCTCTTCCCCTCAGCCTCCCGAGTAGCTGGGATTACAGGTGTCGGATACCACGTCTGGCTAATTTTTGTATTTTTAGTAGAGATGGGGTTTCGCCATGTTGGCCAGGCTGGTCTGGAACTCCTGACCTCAAGTGATCTGCTCATCTTGGCCTCCCAAATGTAATGCTGGGATTACATGTGTGAGCCACCCTGCATGGCCAGGCCAATGTTTTAAGCGTCAGGCTTTACCTGTGAATCTTCTCTTTTTACAGATGAAGATGACTGTATCACTCAGATTCCTGGTGGGAAAGCAATGGCATATTCAAGTGGGGTAACTAATGATGGGACCATTTACAAAAGTGTGGGCAGAGTTAAGAAAAAGCAATAATGGGGGGGCGCGGTGGCTCACGCCTGTAATCCTAGCACTTTGGGAGGCCGAGGTTGGCGGATCACAAGGTCAGGAGATGGAGACCATCCTGGCTAACCCGGTGAAACCCCATCTCTACTGAAAATATAGAAGCAAAATTAGCCAGGCGAGGTGGCAGGCACCTGTAGTCCCAGCTACTCACGAGGCTGAGGCGGGAGAATGGCGTGAACCTGGGAGGCGGAGCTTGCAGTGAGCTGAGACCGCATCACTGCACTCCAGACTGGGAGACAGAGTGAGACTCTGTCTCAAAAAAAAAAGAAAAGAAAAGAAAAAAGAAAAAGCAATAAGGGATAGTGAGTTGCCTGGGGCTGGCAAGAGTGGGGAACCCTTACCACTCCCAGGACGAAAGGAGGAAGTGGTGCCCAGAAGCCTCGTCTATATGCAACTGAGAAGGGTAGGGCCCAGAGTCAAGTCCATCCTCACTGCTCTCCAGTCTCCTGAACTGGAAGCCAGGGGTCAAGGGGGCCCCTGATACAGTTCGTGGGGGTGGGAATGTACAAATTAGCTCAGACTGGAAAATTAAAAATCTACCGGGCCACTCAGCAGACTGGAATAACAGACATGGATCAAGTCGGCTGCAGAGATAACAGGAAACAATATTTCTCTGTAGCTATAAAGTGATAATATTTCCCCCACCCCCCGTCTTTGAGTGACTGCTGAAACATTGTCCTTTAAAATCACAGACCATCAGAAAGTTTACTGTTTGAAATTACGTGACTAAGACTGAAATATTCCAATTTTGCCTGTAGAATCTAAGTCATCTTGACACAGAGAAGCAGCCTCAATTTACAACTTAGGAGCAGAGATTCAGATAAAGAGTTTCTGGACACATTTGACATTTATCTTAGCTTTGTTGCTTCCAAGAAAACAGGGCCCTGGGTCCCCTTTACAATCCAGATTTGAGGTTGACTGCTTTGTACAAGCCTGCTTTACTTTGAGTCTATCAAAATATGACTTCATTTAGATTTTATCTATACTCCACTTTCCTCAGAATCCTATAATAAATCGCTGTCTTCCTTTGTTTGGTGATGTCCTGAGGCTCCTCTGGTGGGTGGTGTTCCTCACAGAGTAGATCAATAAACCTAACTTTGTTGGACTGCCACTTGGTCCCTGGTGATCTTGGGCTGATTGGTCTAGAGCAGGGTGGAAAGTAACTCACAGGGTCAAGCAAGAAAGATCCTGCAGAGAAATAAAGCCCCTCCACCCCTAGTACCCCCACCCCTGCAAATCTGATTTTCCCCACCAACTGCAGACCAGAATATTATAAGACATCAGGGGCTATACATCAGGGGCTGAATAAAGGGTTGTCGAAATGAATGAATCAATCTCCAAGTGAGGCTTGAGGCAATGGAAAGATCTCAGCCCTTTTCTGAGGCACAATGGAAGCTCTGGGTCTTGCGACATTTGCAGGGCTGCCCCCTTTTCCCAACAGAAATGAGTCCAAAAAAGCAAAAGGAAAGGGGGGAAAGAGAGAATTCTAAAAATGCTCATCCTCTGAACACCATCTTTGTGTAGGCATCTGGGGGAGGCCCCCTGGGGCGAGGTAATCTGCCAGCCAGGCCCTTAGGACTTGGCCCTTCTGGTTTATCGTTTATTGCAGTCACAGCTCAGGCAACTGCCAGGGCCCGCCCCCACTCCACAGTCATTGGAAGAGCTCAAAGTTAAAGGCTCCCGCTAAAAGTCACTATGTTTCATTTTGCAGTTACCGGTAGGGGGCTTGCTGTGGCACCATCTGGGAGAGCTGAGTCCTGGTCCAGCCCTGCTCAGGGAGGGAGCCTGTCACGGTTCCAGCCTGCTGTAGCTGCAGTGATGTTTTCCAGTATGAGACAAACAAAGTCACCCAGATCCAGAGCATGAATTATGGCACCATTACGTGGTTCTTCCACGTGATCGTCTTTTCCTACGTTAGGTAAGTGGGATGCCGGGAGGACCCCAGATCTCTGCAGTGGTTGACAGCACAGAAGGACCCGGGGGCAGCTTCAGGTGCACATTCTGAATCTCACATGGTTTTCAAATTTGGACCTGCTTTCACAGCAAGCTGGGCAGGAGGGAGGAAGCAGCTTCAGGCAGGAGGCTGCAGCAGAGAGAAGCCGTGGAAGGCAAGCAGGATTCATTTCTGCTCTACTCCAGGCCCGCCAGGGAGAGCAGGGCAGGGTTGTGCCTGGGGAAGGTGGGAAAGTGCAGGGCAACATCCTGGTTTCCCAGGGAGGAGGCAAGGATCTCAGGGCACTCCTGACGATCAGGCTGGCATCTGAGTCACCCTGCTTGGGAAGAATAGGACCAGGTTTATAAATGTATTTTAACTTTAGGTCACCAACGTCAGGAAGGCTCTGCCTTTTGGTTTTTGCTTTTTCTTTTCTTTTTTTTTTGAGATGAAGTCTTGCTCTTATACCCCAGGCCGAAGTGCGATGGCACGATCTTGGCTCATTGCAACCTCCGCCTCCTGGTTTCAAATATTCTCCTGCCTCCGCCTGCCCACTCCACCCCCCTGCCCCACCCTCCCCAGCCACCGAGTAAGTAGGACTACAGGTGCCTGCCACCAAGCCCAGCTAATTTTTGTATTTTTAATAGAAATGGGTTTCACCATGTTGGCCAGGCTGGTCTAGAACTCCTGACCTCATGTGATCCACCTGCCTCGGCCTCACAAAGTGCTGGGATTACAGGTGTGAGCCACAGCGCCTGGCCGGTTTTTGTTTTTTCTAAAAGAAACTTACTGAGATATAATTCATATACCACACAATTCACCATTTAAGGGTACAATTTAATGGTTTTCAGATTATTCACAGAGTTGTGCAATCATCCCCACAATCAATTTTAGAATATTTTCATCAACTCAAAAAAACAAACAAACAAACAAAAAACCCACACTCCTTTGCCATCATTTCCAGCACTGTTCCCCCTCCTTCCTACCCATGCATCTGCTTTCTGCCTCTATAGATTTGCCTATTATGGACATTTCATGTAAATGGACTCACACAATATGTGGTCCTTTGTGGCTGACTTTTTTTCACTTAGCATGTTTTCAGTGCTCATCCATGTTGTAGCTGTTGTAGCATGTGTTGATACTTCATTACTTTTTTTTTTTTTAGATATGGGGGTCTCACTATGTTGCCCAGGTTGGTCTCAAACTCCAGGACTCATGCAGTCCTCCCACCTCAGCCTCCCGAAGTGTTAGGATTACAGGCGTGAGCCACCATACCTGTCTGATACTTCGTTTCTTTTTATGGCTGAGTAATATTCCATTGCATGGATAGAACACTTTTATCTATCCATTGATGGGCATTTTGGTTGTTTCTCTTTTTGGGCTATCATGAATAATGCCGCCATAAACATTGTGTACAAGGTTTTATGTGGATATATATTCTCATTTCTCTTTTTTTTTTTTTTTTTTTTTTGAGACGGAGTCTCACTCTGTCGCCCAGGCTGGAGTGCAGTGGCCGGATCTCAGCTCACTGCAAGCTCTGCCTCCTGGGTTTACACCATTCTCCTGCCTCAGCCTCCTGAGTAGCTGGGACTACAGGCGCCCGCCACCTCGCCCGGCTAGTTTTTTCGTATTTTTTTAGTAGAGACGGGGTTTCACCGTGTTAGCCAGGATGGTCTCGATCTTCTGACCTCGTGATCCACCCGTCTCAGCTTCCCAAAGTGCTGGGATTACAGGCTTGAGACACCGCGCCCGGCCCTCATTTCTCTTGAATATGTACCTAAGAGTGGAATTGCTGGGTCATGTGTTAACTTTGTTTCACTTTTGGAGGAACTGTGGAGCTGAATTTCACAGCAGCCACACCCTTTGACATTCCCACCAGCAGAGTATGAGGTGTCCAGTTTCTCCACATCCTCACCAACTCTTGTTATTGTCTCTTTTTAATTATAGCCATGCTAGTGTGTGTGCAGTGCTAGTTCATTGTGGTTGTGATTTGCATTTCCCTGAGGGTGACTGTCTCTTATTCTCTGTGATGATGATGATGATGACAACCTATATCTCTAGAGGGTGGCAGTGTAGTTTACTAAGAATCAAGGCAACTTATTTTATAATACTGGCTGTGTCTTCTTGGCCAAGTCATTAACTTCTCTGAGCCTCTGTTTCTGCATCTGTTCGTAGGGTTGTGACAATTAAACAAAAAAGACATGAGAAGCCCTTATCATGATGACTGACATAGGATAAGAGCTCCATAACTGGAATCAATTTTTTAGAATAATCTTTTTGAATGTATTTTATATATGTATTATATATGTATATATGTATATAAAATACATGTGTATCTTTTTATATACATACTCTCCTTTGACCCTCAAAGTAACCACGTCTGAGTTTGGGATTTGAGATCTGGAAATGTGAATTCTAAAATCCTTCACCTCTTTGAGCCTTGGTTTACTCATCTGTAAAATGGGGAGAATTGTTAGGAACATTAAATGAACTAATAAATGCAAAGTTGTTCAAGAAATATATGGCACATAGCAAGCCCTTATTAAGTGTTAGTTCTTATTTTTAATAATGCTATCATTAGGATTATCATTATTTGAGTCCTATTTTTACTACTCAACAAATATTGAATGATAAACATATACACTGGGCTGGGCATGGTGACTCATGCCTGTAATCCCAGCACTTTGGGAGGTCAAGGCAGGCAAATCACCTGAGGTCAGGAGTTTGCGACCAGCCTGGCCAACATGGTGAAACTCCATCTTTACTAAAAATACAAAAGCTAATTGGGCGTGGTGGTATGTGTCTATAATTCCAGCTACTCAGTAGGCTGAGGCAAAAGAATTGCTTGAACCCGGAAGGTGGAGGTTGCAGTGAGCTGAGATCATGCCACTTCATTCCAGCCTGAATGACAGAGCAAGACTCCATCTCAAAAAAAAAAACAAAAACAAAACAAAATATGCTGAAATCGAAAACAAGACATATTACTTAGATCAGCTATCATAGGACCAATGGAAAAGAGCATAATTAGTAAATGCCCCCTTCTGCATTAATACAGAGATTGCATGTCCTAATTCCGTGTAGCAGGTGATGGGACTTCCTGACATTCCTGGACCCAGCATACAATTTCTTTCTTTCTTACTTTTTCTCGAAGAAGTGAGATAGGGTCTCACTGTGTCACCTAGACTAGAGTGCAGTGGCGTGATCACAGCTCACTGCAGCCTCAGCTTGTCAGGCACATGTGATCTTCCTGCCTCATCCTCCCAAGTAGCTGGGACCATAGGCACATGCCATGATGCCTGGTTAATTTTGATTGTTTTTGTAGAGACAGGGCTTTCCTGGTTAATTTTTATGTTTTTGTGGAGACAGGGCTTTCCTTACATTGCCCAGCTGGTCTCAAACTCCTGTCCTCAGGCAATCCTCCTACCTTGGCCTCCCAAAGTGCTGGGATAATAGGTGTGAGCCACCATTCCTGGCCTACAATTTCTTCCTTCCTTTCCTTCCTTTCCTTCCTT
>NC_045443.1:107620460-107645623 GCF_002776525.5 Piliocolobus tephrosceles | reverse complement strand
TTCCTTCCTTTCCTTCCTTTCCTTTCCTTCCTTTCCTTCCTTTCCTTTCCTTCCTTTCCTTCCTTTCCTTCCTTTTCTTTCTTCCTTCCTTCCTTCCTTCCTTCCTTCCTTCCTTCCTTCCTTCCTTCCTTCCTTCCTTCCTTCCTTTCGAGATGGAGTCTTACTCTGTCACCTAGGCTGGAGTGCAGTGGCATGATCTCGGCTCACTGCAACTTCTGCTTCCCAGGTTCAAGCAGTCCTCCCACCTCAACCTCCTGAGTAGCTGGAACCACCATGCCCAGCTAATTTTTTGTATTTTTGGTAGAGACAGGGTTTCACCATGTTGTTCAGGCTGGTCTTGAACTCCTGAGCTCAAGCGATCCATCCATCTTGGCCTCCCAAAGTGCTGGGATTACAGGTGTGAACCACATGCCCAGCCTACAATTTTTTAAAAGCAGATTATTGTATATATAAAAACATTACTATGAGAACACCTTATAATGATGAGTATTTTTCTTTCACATGATGAAATCATAACTTACATGTATTTAACTCCCTCAAATTCAGTTTTACATGTTCCATGGGGACATGGAGAGAGAGAATAATATAACCAGTACAATGATTCAGCAACTGGGTTTCCTGGAGTAAGTGTGAGTTGGGATACTTGCATCTGGGGTTCCCTCCATCAATCTCTGTTCTCATGTGCTTCTCACAGAGTGAGCATCTTGCTGCTCTATCTTTAAATCTAGGTACAGATTTTTCAGCCACATGACCCCTAAAATAAGCCAATTCCTCCACCTTCATCTGGAGCAAAACTGTAGAAACAGCAACTTGTTCTGGAGCTGGAAATTGGCTCCAGTGGACCCACTGGGAAGAAGGAGTTTTTTGCTATGCTTTGTGGACAATTTAAGGGTTTAAAAGGCAATTTTGATAAGCCATGTTTTTTGTTTGTTTGTTGTGAGATGGAGTCTCGCTCTGTCGCCCAGGCTGGAGTGCAGTGGCGTGATCTTGGCTCACTGCAAGCTCCACCTCCAGGGTTCACACCATTCTCCTGCCTCAGCTTCTCGAGTAGCTGGGACTACAGGCGCCCGCCACCATGCCCGGCTAATTTTTTGTAATTTTAGTGAGACAGGGTTTCACCATGTTAGCCAGGATGATCACGATCTCCTGACCTCGTGATCTGCCTGCCTTGGCCTCCCAAAATGCTGGGATTACAGGCGTGAGCCACCACACCTGGTGATGAGCCATGATTTTTATTTGAAGTGCCATCTTTAGAAGATAACCTCCATGTAAAACGTTTGTCCACAGTTTATATTTTAAAATATAAAATTGAAGAAAAAACTATTGCCAGCTTTGCTTTTTCCTCTTTGTTAATGGACTATCTATTAACATCTCACCAAATGGAGTCTCACGTACACAGCTTGGGAAATACTGCCTTAAGATGCAGTGTGAAGCCTTAAGTTTATGTAACCATGACTTAGCCATCTGTGTAACGGGTATTCCCATGGGGCGTAGGGATTGGGGGAAGGAGTTTGCACCAAGTAGGTCTGGTGTGGACCATAGGTGGCAATCCAGACAGGCTAGAGCAATGTTCAGGATACAGCAGCAAGTGACAGGTTCTGGCCAGCTGTTCCTACGGGGGCTGGAAGGACGAAGAGCCAGGATAAGGAGACAGGGCCTCCATTACTGAAACTGGGATTGAAATCGGGGACTGGTTGTGGGGGAAATTAAACAAGAAGCTGTCCAGCTTCTTCTGTTCTCACAACCAAGTTCAGATCTGGAGTCAGAGGCAGGGATGCAGCTACAAGAGGAGTTTGTGTTGCAGGTTTATGTAGATAGGATGCTAAGCAGGTCTGTGTTAGCCAGGATTGTTTGGGCAGTAAGTGACAGAAATCCAACTTACGTTAACCACAAAGCCTCAAAGGGGAATGTATTGAATCATGTAACTGGGCAGTTGAAGAGATGGTGCTGCCCTCGGACATGGATGAAGATAAGCGTTCAAATTATGTCATCATGGAGGATCTCTCTCCCTACATCTTGGTTCCATTTGCTTCTATTTGTCTTCCTTCTTTTTTTTTTTTTTGAGGTGGAGTTTCCTTCTTGTTGCCTAGGCTGGAGTGTAATGGTACTATCTTGGCTCACCACAACCTCCACCTCCTGGGTTCAAGCGATTCTCCTGCCTCAGCCTCCTGAGTAGCTGGCATGCGCCACCACGCCCAGCTAATTTTTTGTATTTTTAGTAGAGACGGGCTTTAACCATATTGGTCAGGCTGGTCTCAAACTCCTGACCTCAGGTATCTGCCCACCTTAGCCTCCCAAAGTGCTGGGATTACAGTCATGAGCCACCGCGCCCGGCCTTTGGCTTCCTTCTTGAACAATTCTCTATGTAGCAAGAAATCCTCACATTCTCTTCTTCTCAGCAACCTCAGAGGAGCAAACAAGTCTTTCCTGATGCTCTGTTAGGAAAGTCCGGGGAGAGACTGATCGGTCAGGTGTGAATTACATATCCATCCCTGAACCAATCACCGCCTGGGCCATGGTGTCATCCCATTGGCCACTCTAGATCATGTGCTGACTCCTGTAGCAGGAAATAGGGAGAAGATGACAGAGCCAGTGGGGTGCAGTGGCTCATGCCTGTAATCCCAATACTTTGAGAGGCCAAGGTGGGTGGATCACCTGAGGTCTCGAGTTCGAGAAGATGACGGAGCAGTGTGAGTCCTACTGAACCACATCCAGTGGATTTTCCTTAGGAAGGAAGATCCTATTACCAGACAAAAAGGGAAAAGGAAGTGGGAAGAGTAGGCAGACAAAATACAGTGATCTGTTACAAAGTCTTCCCAAAAGCCAGAAATTCCAGGGATTTCTGAAGTCTACTTCTCTAGTGCTGGCTTGTTTGGGCTGTGGAGACTCTGCCTAGGTAATTGCTGAGCTCCTATTCTTATCTCGGTTCCTTCCTCAGTCCCACCAGAAGCCCTGCTCATTTGGGATGTGCGACTTGGCCCACGGAGGCTGCCAACTCACCTTGGTACTTAACTACTATTTGGTTTCTGTGACACCAAGCTATTGCTTAAACAAAGCCACTTACAATGGCACCACCTAGGAGAATTATTTAGATTTTATTCCGAGTGAGTTGAGAAGCCACGGGAAGATTGTAAGCAAAGGCATAAAAGATGGTTACATTCTGTTGGGAAGATTTCCCTCTTCCCTGGAGATCAGTCCTCACAGAAGCTTTTCCAATGGCCACAGACTAGGGAAGGTTGAGAGAGGGACAGGAGAACAAACTCCACTCAGAGCTGCTGCTTCTCCTCTGCCCAGTTAGCCTCCACTGGGGCCAACAGTGAGCCGGTGCTGTCATTCGTGGTCCCAGGCTGGCTGTCACCATGGAGATGGTTCTGCTCTACTAGTTCCTGGCTATTAAAAGGGAACTCCCGTCTGGACACCTGTTTCCCAGTGTGTGGCCGCACACCTGTAGGTCTGAATAGAAGTGAACCCAGCATGGAGGTCAGGGAGGCACCAGACCACCAGACACCAGGAGGAGCAAATCCAACTCAAGCGTGGCCCCTCTGTCCCTGATTTTTTTTTTTTTTTTTTTTAAGATAGAATTTTGCTCTTGTTGCCCAGGCTGAAGTGAAATGGCATGATCTCGCCTCACCACAACCTCTGCCTCCCAGATTCAAGTGATTCTCTTGTTTCAGCCTCCCGAGTAGCTGGGATTACAGGCATGTGCCACCACGCCCTGTTAATTTTGTATTTTTGGTAGAGACGGGGTTTCTCCATGTTGGTCAGGCTGGTCTCAAACTCCTGACCTCAGGTGATCTGCCCGCCTTGTGGTGATCTGGCCTCCCAAAGTGCTGGGATTACAGGCGTGAGCCACCGTGCCCTGCTTTTTTTTTTTTTTTTTTTCAGATGGGGTCTTGCTCTGTCACCTAGGCTGGAGTGCAGTGGCGTGATCTTGGCTCACTGCAACCTCTGCCTCCTGGATTCGCATGACTCTGCCTCAGCCTCCTGAGCAGCTAGGACTAAAGGCATGTGCCACCACCCCAGGCTAATTTTTGTAATTTTAGTAGAGATAGGGTTTTGCCATGTTGGCCAGGCTGGTCTTGAACTCCTGGCCTCAAGTGATCCGCCTGCCTCGGCCTCCCAAAGTGTAAGCTACTGTGGCCGGCCTGCTCTGACCATCTTCAGGGAAATAGAAACATGAGGTCTGCCACATTCTCATCCCACCCTTGATACCTAGGTGATGTGAGAGCTTGAGGGGGAGGTCAGAAGGTCAGAGATGACCCAGTTCAGGAGGTGACCCCATAGGAGGAGAAGAATCCAGCCACATGATACACAGGACCAAGAGAACAGTAAATGCAAAGATCTGGAAGCACAAAAGAGGAACAGCAAGGACAGCATGTTCCAGAACCTGGTAAGAAAGGAGGGTGGGGCCAGAGCAGAGGGCAGGACAGGGGAAGAGTTGGAATTTGATTTTTTCGGTACCATGGGAAGCCACTGAAAAGTATTATGCAGAGAAGTGAAACCATCTGACTCATGTTTCTAGAAGCTCTCATGGACCATTGTGCAGAGCACTCATAGACCATTGTGCAGAGCATAGAGTGTGGTGGGACCAGAATAATGGTGAGGGACCAATGAGAAGGCTGCTGGAGTCACCAGATGCAAGGCGATGGAGACTTGGGCTGGAATGGGATGGTGGAGCCTATGTGGACAAAGCTGGGATGTGTTTTGAGGCAGAACTGATGGATTTGCTAGGAGGCGAAGGCTGGCTCTGGATTCCTAAGGGATTGATAATGCCTTTTACCGACTTGAGGAAGACCAAGGAGAGGTTCGAGGACTACCACAGCACTGGTAAGGAGGTTAGGCAAAGGTTGAGGCTGCTGTGAGCTGTGGTCATGCCGCCATTACACCCTAGCCTGGGTGACAGACTGAGATCCTGTCTTAAAATACTTTAAAAAAAAAAAAAAAATATATATATATATATATATGTATGTGTGTGTGTGTGTATGTGTGTGTGTATATATATACATATATATGTATGTATATATATACACATATATATATGTGTATGTATACACACACACATACATATATGTATGTGTGTGTGTGTGTGTGTGTATATATGTTGCCTGGACACGGTGGCTCACTCCAGTAATCCCAGCACTTTGAGAGACCAAGGCAGGCAGATCACCTGAGGTCAGGAGTTCGAGACCAGCCTGGTCAATATCACAAAACCGTGTCTCTACTAAAAATACAAAAATTAGCTGGGAGTGGTGGCAGGCACCTGTAATCCCAGCTGCTCTGGAGGCTGAAGCACAAGAATTGCTTGAATCCAGGAGGCGGAGGTTGCAGCAAGCCGAGATTGCACCACTGCACTCCAGCCTGGGTGATACAGCGAGACTTAGTCTCAAAAAAAAAAAAAAGTATATATACACATATATGTATACATACATACATATATATAATAAAATAATAAATAAATAAAGGATCTCAGGCAATAAATTAAAACACCTGCCTACTACCATCCATCTTCATCCCTTTGTTCATATCTAACATCAAAACACCCAAATAGCTGGAAGCACATCATCTCAAAAGACAAGCATGTTTTTTTTTGTTTTTGTTTTTATTTTTTGAGACAGAGTCTCGCTCTGTCACCCAGGCTGGAGTGCAGTGGCCAGATCTCAGCTTACTGCAAGCTCCGCCTCCTGGGTTTATGCCATTCTCCTGCCTCAGCCTCCCGAGTAGCTGGGACTACAGGCGCCCACCACCTCGCCTGGCTAGTTTTTTTGTATTTTTTTTAGTAGAGACGGGTTTTCACCGTGTTAGCCAGGATGGTCTTGATCTCCTGACCTCGTGATCCGCCCGTCTCGGCCTCCCAAAGTGCTGGGATTACAGGCTTGAGCCACCGCGCCCGGCCAGCATGGTTTTTTCAAATGAATGGCTGTAGCCTTATGAAAAGCTGCCTTGCTATCTGGTTTTCTTGTTTTGAGGGGCAAGGATGGAGGCTTCTCTCCTGCACCCACAGGCCACTGGGGATACCACCCCAGCCCAGCCTCCCACCCTGCACTGGAGCCTCTCAGCCCTCCTGCATGGGTAGCACAGTGTTGAGAAGAGGAAGGAGCAGTTTGTCTGGCTTCTTCACAGGCCGGCAACTGGCTTGTACAGTGGCCGAGAAGGCGAGGCCAAGGTGGGGCTGGGGAAGCTAGCAGGGGCGAGATCATGGAGCACCTTGAGCTGCATCTGGGGGGCACTGAGAAAGCATGGAGAGCTGTCCTCCCAACCCCCAGCATCTTAGTAGAAAATATTGAAACATACAGAAAACGTGAAGAGTTTTATGCTATTTTCATTTTAGAGACATTATTTTGCTTGAAATATAAGAGCTACTGAGTGTTGCTGAGGTCTTAGCATGTGCTGGGTTCCATTCTTAGCATGTAACATGTGTTGGCCTATTTGATCCTCCTACATATAATCCTATAGTATTGGTTGTTGGAATGGTCGATCATGACCTGAACGGCCACAACATGTTTGGGGAACTATCTGTGTTATGAATTCCACTCCCTAATACATGTCACAACTGAATGTCCCAGGTTCCCTTGCGGCTAGGACACAGCATGAGACCCAGGCTTTCCAAACATATGCCCCAGGCAGTACTTCCATACACAAGGAATAACATGGGATGCTGGGTATGAGCAGAATTCAAATTCAGGAATAGAGGGAAGCGTTGCCCTTTGACCCATACAATAGGGGATCCCTTTCCCTGGACCCCATGCCTTAGAGGGCCCCACTCTGTTCCTCTACAGACTGCTAGCCCCCTATGGAATGAGGGTTGTCTGAGGCTGTATGAGTTTCTATTTGTTACACAGCAGTGGAGTTTCTATTAGTCCCACAGGCCTAAATCAAGGCATCAGTGGGCCAAGTTCTCGTCTGGAGACTCTGGGGAAAATTGACTTCCAAGCTCTTTTTTTTTTTTTTTTTTTTTTTTTTGGAGACAGAGTCTCACTGTGTTGCCCAGGCTGCAGTGGCATGATCTTGGCGCACAGCAACCTCTGCCTCCTGGGTTCAAGCAATTCTCCTGTCTCAGCCTCCCAAGTAGCTGGGATTATAGGCACCTGTCATCATGCCCGGCTAATACTTGGGAGCCTGAGGCTGGAGAATCGCTTGAACCTGGGAGGCGGATATTGCAGTGAACTGAGATCACACCATTGCACTCCAGCTTGGGCAACAAGAGCAAAACTCGGTCTAAATAAATAAATAAATCCCCCGCCAGGCATGGTGGCTCATACCTATAATCCCAGCACTTTGGGAGGCCAAGACAGGTGGACCACTTGAGGTCCAGAGTTTGAGACCAGCCTGACCAACATGGTGAAACCCCATCTCTACTAAAAAAAAAGAAAAAATACAAAATTTAGCCAGGCGTACTGGTAGGCACCTCTAATCCCAGCTACTCGGAGGCTGAGGCAGGAAAGTCGCTTGAGCCCGGGAGGCAGAAGTTGCCGAGATTGTGCCACTACACTCCACCCTGGGTGATGAGAGCAAAACTTCGTCTCAAAACAATAAAAAATAAATAAAAATATTGAGACAATTAAAAAAATTTAAAAAGGGGGGTGCTGGGTGCAGTGGCTCATGCCTGTAACCCCAGCACTTTGGGAGGCTGAGGCAGCTGGATCACTTGAGGTCAGGAGTTCAAGACCAGCCTGGCCAACATGGTGAAACCCTGTCTCTACTAAAAATACAAAAATTAGCCGGGCGTGGTGGTGAGTGCATGTAATCCCAGCTACTCGGGCGCCTGAGGCAGAAGAATCACTTGAACCTGGGAGGCGGAGGTTGCAGTGAGCTGAGATCATACCGCTCCACTCCAGCCTGGGCAGCACAGTGAGACTCTGTCTCAAAAACAAAAAATCTCTTTATTCAGCCAGCTGCAGGGGTTCACCCCTGTAATCTCAGCACTTTGGGAGGCTAAGATGGGAGGACTGCTTGAACCCAGGAGTTTGAGACCAATTGAGACCAGCTGAGCAACAAAGTGAGATTCCAACTCTAAAAAATAAAAAAAAAAAAAAAAAATTGGCATGGTGGTACAGGCCTGTAGTTCCAACTACTGGGGAGACTGAGGTTGGAGGATCACTTGATCCTGGGAGGTTGAGGCTGCAGTGAGCCATGTTTGTGCCACTGAACTCCAGCCTAGGCAACAGAGTGAGACCCTATCTCAAAAAAAAATCTCTTTTTTTCTATATTTTTTCTCAACTTTATTGAGGTATAACTTACATGTCATAAAACCACCCATTTTAAATACACATTTCAATGACTTTTAGTAAATTTACCAAGTTGTGCAACCATCACCACGATCCAGTTTTAGAACATTTCATCAGCCCAGTAAGAGCCCTCATACCCATCAACAGTCACTCCGCACTCCCGCTCTCTCCCCATGGTTGCTCAACCCAGGCAACCATGAATCTACTCTATGCCTCTGTAGATTTGTCTTTCCTGGATAATCTTTCTTCTTGAACTCAGCAGAGTAAATTCTGTTGTTTAAAACTAGAAACCCTGTCCAATAGAATACTAATATCCTCTTTTTTGGGAGACGGAGTCTCACTCAATCACCCAGGTTGGAGTGGATGTGGCATGATCTCGGCTCACTGCAACCTCTGCTTCCTGGGTTCAAACAATTCTCCTACCTCAGCTTCCTAAGTAGCTGGGATTACAGGCGTGCGTGACCACGCCCAGCTAAATTTTGTAGTTTTAGTAGAGATGGGGTCTTACCACGTTGGCGAAACCGGTCTCAAACTCCTGACTTCAAATGATCCACCCACCTCGGCCTCCCAAAGTGCTGGGATTACAGGCATGAGCCACCACGCCCGGCCCTAATATACTCTTATTACAGAAGAAGAAACAATGACTCAGAAAGGTTAAGTCACTTGTCCAAGATCTTATAGTAAGTGGTAGAGCTGAGATTGAACCTAAGCATCTCACACCATAGTCCATGCTCTCATTAAAGTATGCAGTGTAGGCCAGGAGTGATGGTTCACACATATAATCCCAGCACTTTGGGAGGCTGAGGCGGGTGGATCATGAGGTCAGGAGTTCAAGACCAGCCTGGCCAAGATAGTGAAACCACGTCTCTACTAAAAGCTACAAAAATTAGCTAAGCATGGTGGCAGGTGCCTGTAATCCCAGCTACTTGGGAGGCTGAGGCAGGAGAATCACTTGAACCCGGGCAGCAGAGGTTATGGTGAACTGAGATCTTGCCACTGCACTCCAGCCTGGGTGACAGAGTAAGACTCCGTTTCAAAAAAAAAAAGTATGCAGTGTGCAGTATAGAGAGTGGAGGGGACAGGGCGAGACTGGAAGAAAGGAGACCATTTAGGAGACTATTGGGTTGTCCAGATAGGAAAGCTGATGGTGACCTGGACTGAGGAGGTAATAAAGGCAGAGGAGAGAAGTAGATGACTTTGAGCAATATTACAAAGGTAAAACAGTAGGATTTGGCAACTGAATGGGCGAGGGGGAAAGAGAGAGAATGAGTCAAGGAGTGTGCCATGTTTCTGGCTTGGACAACTGATGGATGCTGGAATAACTTGCTGGGATAGGAAATGCAGGAGAAAGGGCCAATTTGGGGTGGAAGATGAGGTCAGAACTGAAGGCATTGAGTTTGAGGTGTCTATGGAACATGCATATGTAGATGTTGAATAGGTGGTTGGATATATGAATCTGGAGCTGAAATGCAGGTTTCTTTTTTGTTGAGACAGATTCTCACTCTGTTGCCAGGCTGTAGTCCAGTCATGCGATCTCGGCTCACTGCAGCCTCTGCCTCCCAGGCTCAAGTGATTCTCCTGCCTCAGCCTCCCCAGTAGCTGGGATTACAGGCGCCCACCACCACACCCAGCTAATTTTTGTAATTTTAGTAGAGATGGGATTTCACCATGTTGGGCAGGCTGGTCTCGAACTCCTGGCCTCAGGTGATCCTCCCACCTCAGCCTCTCATATGCTGGGATTTCAGGCATGAACCACTGTGCCCGGCCTGAGATGTAGGTTTCTATATCACCAGCATATAAATGTGAACTAGAACCATGGAAGAAGCTGTAACTCACCAGCAAGATAAGAAGTGGATGAGAAAGCAAGAGGGCCGAGAACTGAACCCAGAGAAGTGCTAACCTTTAAAGGGTGGGAGTGCCGAACCCAAAGGATTCTGAGAAGGCGTAGCCACAGAGATCCAATGAAAGTCAGGCAAAGGCGGATTCCTGCAAGCTCAGGGAAGGAGGTGAGGGAGGTGGGGCATGGTCACAGTGTCAACTGGTGCTGAGAGTTCCAGGAAGATCAGGTCTGAGGTGTGTCTATTGGATTTAGTGACAATGACGTTGTTGTTTACTTGGCTTTAGAGAAGGGATGGGGGTGGGAGCCAGACTGGGGTGGGCGGAGGAGTGAATGGAGATGCAGAAATGGATATGATGACTCACTCTTTCAGGGGACTTGGCTATAAAGAAGAGAGACATGGAGTGCTGGTAGGAGAATGTGGGATTGAAGAGGGGTATTTTGGAGACAGAGTTTCACTCTTGTTGCCCAGGCTGGAGTGTAATGGGGTGATCTCGGCTCACCGCAACCTCCGCCTCTGGGGTTTAAGCGATTCTCCTGCCTCAGCCTTCCAAGTAGCTGGCAATACAGGCATGCGCCACCATGCCTGGCTAATTTTGTATTTTTAGTAGAGAAATGATGTTTAAGTGCAGATGGAAAGGGGACAGGAGAGAAAGGGAAGTTGATGTGGTAAATGAAAATGATCTTCATCATCTTCCTCACCATCACCAGCAGCAACCACAAGGAAAGCGTGTTCTGCTCTGGGACTGCCCTGTTACTTTTCTTCCTGAGAAAATGAGCCAAAATCTATCCCCCTGTAACTTTCACCTTTGGTTAAAGTTTTGCCTTGTGTCCCTCTTCAAATGGCTGTACACTGCTACTATGTCTCTCCTCTTCTTCAAACTCACAGCCACCATCCTACAGGCCATGTGCTCCCAGCCTGGTGACCAGACCCTCACCTGTCTCAGCCAAGTTCACACGACTACCCTCTTGTTTGTCAAGCTCTGCTTAAGACGTGGTGTGCACACTCTTTCTTTGGTGATGGAAGCATGAAATGGTTCAAGCATTTATGATTTGGGAAAATGAACTCAGAAAGAAAATATGCACACCCTTTGACCCAGAAGTCCTACAGACTTAATGCCTTAGGTGTGAGAAGAAGCTTGTGCAGGGATTCCTGGCAACATGAATGTGGGGTGGACACACAGTGAGCACGGTTGTTAGGAGCACAGCCTGAGTTCATTCTCCCTGAGATCAGGAACAGGACCAGGACGCCCGCTTTCACCGCTGCTGTTCAACATGGTACTGGAAGTTCTAGCCAGAGCAATTAGGCAAGAAAAGCAATAAAAGGCATCCAGATGGCAAAGAATGAAGTCAAACTATCTTTAGTCACAGATGGCACAATCCCATATATGGAGAATCCCGAAAAATTCACAAGAAAACTATTGGATAGAGCTTATTACTAATTCAGTAAAGTTGCAAGGAACAAGATCAACACACAAAAATTGTGTGTGTGTGTGTGTGTGTGTGTGTGTGTGTTTTTTACACCAGCAAGGAACATTTGAAAAGGAAACTGGAAAAATAATTCCATTTACCATAGCATTTAAGAGAGCTGAGCCTGTGGAGCCAGATGGCTGCGTTCAGAGCTGGTGCTGCCGTTTACCACGTAGCCTTGGACAAGCTTCTTGCTTCATTCATGCCACAGTTTGTTCAGCTATTAGGTGGAGGTAATACTAGCACCTTCCTTATAGAGTTGGTTTTTGTTTTCTTTTTTTTGGTGGGGGAGAGTAAGGATTGCAAATATTAATATATGTCAGCAAAATAGACTTAGAAGAGTGGTTGGCACATGGTAAGGACTATATTAGGGTTACCAAAAATGTTTATAATTGGGAAAATAGAACAAAAGTTCCAGTTAAATATCTATCCCAGAGACTGGCTGGCAAATTATCACAATGTACCACTCAGCTTGAGCCATATGGAACTGCCTGTATTCTATAGCTATGGCCTACAAAATGGGCAGTTCTTTCTTTCTTTCTTTCTTTTTTTTTGGAGACAGAGACTCACTCTGTTGCCCACGCTAAAGTGCAGTGCAATGGCATGATCTCAGCTCACTGCACCTTCCGCCTTCTAGGTTCAAGTGATTATGCTGCCTCAGCCTCCCAAGTAACTGGGATTACAGGCATGCACCACCATGACTGGATAATTTTTGCATTTTTAGTAGAGATGGGGTTTCCGCCATGTTGGCCAGCCTGGTCTTGAACTCCTGGCCTCAAGTCATCTGCCTGCCTTGGCGTCCCAAAGTGCTAGGATTACAGGCGTGAGACACCATGACCTGCCAAAATGGGCAGTTTCATATATTCAATCACTAGGATACTCTTTAGCTACTGAAAATGATTGTGTATCATAGATCTGTCTTTATCACAGATATATATTTACTGTCATAGAAAGAATTCATAATATATTATTGAGTAAAAAGAGCAAGTTACAAAACAGCCTGCAGCCTGGAGTGTGGCCACGTTTGTAACATCAGTATATCTATTTGTGTGTCTAGGTGTGGACATAGAGAGATATCTAGAAGACACTCAAAAGTTTCAACAGTGATTGCCTGAGTGATTTGTGCTGGGATCTTTTTTTTTTTTTCCTTTGTGACAGAGTCTCGCTCTGTCACCCAGGCTGGAGTTCGCAATGGCATGATCTTGGCTCACTGCAATCCCCGTCTCATGGGTTCACATGATTCTCCCACCTCAACCTCCCGAGTAGCTGGGATTATAGGCGCCCACCACTGCGCCTGGTTAATTTTTGTATTTTTAGTAAAGACAGGGTTTTGCCATGTTGGGCAGGCTGGCCTCAAACTCCTGACCTCAAGTGATCCACCTGCCTTGGTCTCCCAAAGTGCTGGAATTACAGGCATGAGTCACTGTGCCCAGCTGGGATCTTAATTTATACTTTTTCTTTTTAGCCCTTGATTTTTACCCTGTTAGACTGACTTTAGGAATCTAACCCCCAAAAGTGCAAAAGAATACATTAGTGTTGAAGCCACTAAGTTAGTGGTAATTTGTTACAGAAACTAATATACTCGGGTTTTAACTTGCCTTGGGGGTGCTGGCTCTCCCCCATTTTCTTCTCAGAGCATCTCTTGGGTCCTCAACCCTTGCTGAGCCCCCACTATGGCCTAGTGGACCAGGGATGGACTTGATTAGATTCTCCTCTTGGGATTTTAAATAAGAGAATCAGAGGCTGTATGCTCAGCTTCACCATGCTGCACTGCAGGCACCATGCCTGGGCCACTGTTCTTTAGGGGTCCATGAAGATGTCTGTTGGCCCTGGGTTAGTCATGAGCTAAGGGATGTGAGGGCAGTTCACTTTGAAGGCTCAGCCCTTTGGTGTTACCTTTGCTCTGGAACCTCAGGAGCTGTAAGGGGCAGAGGAACTTTGCTGAAAGGCACATCCTTCCTGCAGAGCTTGAAGAACAATCTAACCATGCTGGCATGGGGCCCATCCCACCTGCGATGCCAGTGTAAGTGTGTGAAAGTCACTCATATTCGGCTGGGTGCGTTGGCTCATGCCTGTAATCCCAGCACTTTGGGAGGCTGAGGTGGGCGGATCACGAGGTCGGGAGATCAAGACCATCCTGGCTAACATGGTGAAACTCCGTCTCTACTAAAAATACAAAAAATTAGCGCCTGTAGTCCCAGCTACTCAGGAGGCTGAAGCAGGAGAATGGCGTGAACCTGGAAGTGGAGCTTGCAGTGAGCTGAGATCATGCCACTGCACTCCAGCCTGGGCGACAGAGCAAGACTCTGTCTCAATAAAAAAAAGAAAAGAAAAGAAAAAAGAAAGTCACTCATATTCAGAGCATGTGGATTGGGACTCTGAAGACCGACTTTATGGTGGACACCTTCATCTCCATTTGGTGAGTCCAGCACAAGCAGCCTGAGAGTTCCATGGGCTCAACCTCACCCTCCATCCTTATTTCCCTGCCACTCCAGGGCTCTTCCTCATCCAGACTTGCCTGTGAGTGCGCCTTGATGGATGTATTAGTCTGTTCTCATGCTGCTAATAAAGGCATATCCAAAACTAGGTCATTTATAAAGAAAAGAGGTTTAATGGACTCACAGTTCCACAGGGCTGGGGAGGCCTCACAATCTTGGTGAAAAGCGAAAGGCACGTCTTACATGGTGGCAGGCAATGAGGGAATGAGAGCCAAGCAAAAGGGGAAACCTCTTATAAAACCATCAGATCTCATAAGACTTAATCACTGTCTCCCACTGGGTCCCTCCTACAACATGTGGGAATTATGGGAGTTACAATTCAACATGAGATTTGGGTTGGGACACAACCAAACCATATCAATGACTTCTCTCCCATTAGCTCTCTTCTACCTCCCAGACTCTTTCCAGCTTTCCTCTTCTTCTTTTTAAGAGACTGGAGTCACTGTGTTGCCCTGGCTGGTCTTGAACTCCTGGGCTCAAGGGATCCTCCCACCTCCACCTAATAAGTAGCTGCGACTATAGGCATGCACCACCACATCCCGGAAATTTACCCATCCTCCCCGACCCATTAAAATCCTCAGCTTCTTCACACCCCTGTTTAGCTCCAGGCACCAGCAGCTTTGCCTTCTATAGAATGCATAAATTTATAGCCTCTTAGAGCAAAAAGGTCAGGGATTAAACCTACCACCTGGAGGGGTGATATGGCTTGCCTTAGTCACAAGCAAGGTCAGGAGAGTATTTCTGGGATGGTCATTAGCACTTTCTTTCCAAAGGGAGGACAGTACAAACTCATTTTCATGATCACAGTATTCCCCTCCTACAGGTAAAGTGTGCAAACTGGCTTTCATTCCCTCTTTTTTTTCTTTGATGCAGCACTGAAACTTTTTTATTTTTTTGAGATGGAGTCTGGCTCTGTTGCCCAGGCTGGAGTGCAGTGGCGCAATCTCAGCTCACTGCAATCTCTACCTCCCAGATTCAAACTATTTTCCTGCCTCAGCCTCCCAAGTGGCTGGGATTACAGGTGCACACCACCACCCCCGACTAATTTTTGTATTTTTAGTAGAGACAGGGTTTTACCATGTTGGCCAGGCTGGTCTTGAACTCCTGACCTCAAGTGATCAGCCCACCTCAGCCTCCTAAAGTGCTGAGATTACAGGAGTGAGCCACTGCGCCTGGCCTAAAAAATTTTAATTCTTAAAATTTACATGTTCATCACGACATAGAGACATGTTTTCTGTTTAGGAGAGGGCCGGATTCCATTAAGGCTGATCTGTCATATGTTGCACATTCTGGAATGAACATGAGAAATCAGAATTGAGCTTCCCAAATGGTAGGTCACAGTGACCCAGAGTTGTTCCAGGAGAACATTGCAACATCCAACATGAGAAAGCGCTGTATGTACCATGTATGTGTTGGGATGCTGGGCTGAAATGTATTATCAAGCATTATCATATTTGTCTATGGAATTCTGAAACCACCTTTGCAAAATTGTGACTGAGACAATGAAAGAGATCTAACTTAACTGACTCCATCTTGCTTCTAACCTCCAAGCTGTCCTTGTTCATTCCTGGGCGTAGGCTGAACTAACTTTGGGAGAAACTTAGTTTATAGTTTAAACAAAGATGGTAACAGCCCTTTCCCAAAGCAGACCTCCTTCTTGCGTGGGGACTGGATTGCCTTTGTAGGACTAACATTAGCCACAAGATTAAAAATTATGGTTTAGGAGTCATGCAACTGGAGGCTACAAGATTCTGACCCTCCCTAAACTGCTCCTAAGATTGATGCCTGAGATATTTTGCAGACCCTGCACTTGATGGATCAGCTCAATAAACTGACTCATCTGATCTTGTGGTCCCCTCCCAGGAACTGACTCAGCACAAGAAGAGAGCTTCGACTCCCTATGATTTAATCTCTGACCAATCAGCACTCCTGGCACACTGGCTTACCCCAACCCACCAAGTTATCCTTAAAAGCTCCGTTCCTGAATGCTAGGGGAGACTGATTTGAGTAATAATAAAACTCGGGTCTCCCGCACAGCTTGCTCTGTGTGAATTCTTCTTCCTCTATTGTAATTCCCCTGTCTTGATGAATTGGCTCTGTCTAGGCAGCAGGCAAGGTGAACCCTTTGGGCAGTTACAATTCTATTTAATACCTCTCTCTCTTCCAGGCATGGTGGCTCACGCCTGTAATCCCAACACTTTGGGAGGCTGAGGTGGGTGGATCACCTGAAGTCAGGAGTTCGAGATCAGCCTGGCCAGCATGGTGAAACCCTGTCTCTACTAAAAATACAAAGTTAGTTGGGTGTGGCAGTGCATGCCTGTAATACCAGCTACTCCTGCTGAGGCAGGAGAATCGCTTGAACCCAGGAGGTGGAGGTTGCAGTGAGCAGAGATAGTGCCACTGCACTCCAGCCTGGGTGACAGAGGGAGACTCTGTCTCAAAAAAAAAAAAAAAAAACCTTCGTCTCGTATATGCTGATTAGGTCTCAAATTTGGATCTCTTACCTCTTACCCCAACATCTTTCTTGACAATCTTTCTTTTTAAATAAATGCTATAGAAATACTAAAATGTATTGTGAATAATATAACACCCACATATCACCATACAATTGAAGAAATAAAGCATTACTAATCCAGTTTTTCTCCCTGCAAACGCATCCTTCTTCTCATTCTCTTTCCTTTCCCTTTATAAACACCCTGCAGCCCGGCACAGTGGCTGCACCTGCAGTCCCACTGTGGGAGGCTGAGACTGGTGGCTCTCTTGAGCCCAGGAGTTTGTGGCCGTAGTGTGTTATGATTGCACCTGTGAAATAGCCACTGCATTCCAGCCTCAGCAACATAGCAAGACTCCATCTCTAAACAAAACCCTGAATTTGACATTCGTCATTTCCTTGTTTTTATATTTCTAAGCACATATATGTCTACATATGTGAAAAATACTTAATTTTTACTTTTTTATTGGGGCAAAATTCATAGAACACAAAATTAACCACTGTAAACATGAACAATTCAGTGGCATTTCAGAGAAGTGTGCAACCACCACCTCTATCTAGTTCCAGATCATTTTCATCACCCCAAAAGGACACCCCATGCCCATTAGTAGTCACTCACCATTTCTCCCTCCCTCTGTCCCCTGCAACCACAAATCTACTGTCTGTCTCTATAGATTTACCTATTCTGGGTATTTCACATAAATGGAGTCATACAATATGTGTGGCCTTTTGTGACTAGCCTCTTTGAGGTAGCAGACATAATGTTTTCAAGGTTCATTGATGTTATAGCAGTATGAGTACTCTGTTCCTTTTTTATGGCTGAATAATATCTCATCTTATTGAATGGATAGACCACATTTTGCCTATGCATTCATCCATACATGAACATTTGGGTTATGTGAATAGTGCTATGCACATTCATGTATAGGTAGTTGTGAGTACATGATGTTGCTTTGGATTTCTCTAAACTTTATATCACACTGCAGCTTGCTTTGCTTGTTCAATGTTAGGTTATTTCCATGTTGATATGCACAGCTCTAGTTAATTCATTTTCACTGCTCCAAAGCATCCCATTTTAAAAATTATTTTATTATTTTTTTGAGATAGAGTCTTGCTCTGTTGCCCAGGCTGGAGTGCAGGGGTGCAATCACAGCTTACCATAGCCTTGACCTCCGGGGCCCAAGCAATCCTCCCACTGTGGCCTCCATCTCTACAGGCATGTGCTACCACACCCAGCTAATTTTTGTATTTTTAGTCAAGACAGGGTTTCTTCCTGTTGTCCAGGCTGCTCTCGAACTCCTGGGCTTGAGCAACTCTCCTGCTTCAGCCTCCCAAAGTGCTGAGATTACAGGCATGAGCCACTGCGCCTGGTCCAAAGCATCCCATTGTATGAATCTAACAATTTATCCATTTATTGTTTGAGAACATATAGGTTATTTCTTGCTTTCCCTCTTACAAGCAATGCTGCAGAAGCATTCTTGTCCATAACTCTGGCACATGTACAAGAGTTTCTCTAGGGCACATAGGTAAGAGTTTCATTGCTGGGTCATGAGGAATGCTCTTCTTCAAATGTACTTGCTATTGTCAAATATGAGCTGTCTTTCAGGAGCCTCCCAGTGGTCCTCAGCCCTGGCTATGCATTAGAATCAGCTGGGAACTTTTTTTTTTTTCCCCCAAGATAGAGTCTTGCTCTGTGACCCAGGTTGGAGTGCAGTGGTGCAATCTCGGCTCACTGCAAACTTCGCTTCCCAGGTTCAAGCAATTCTCCTGCCTCAGCCTCCCGAGTAGCTGGGATTACAGGCGCACACCACCACACCTGGCCAATTTTTGTATTTTTAGTAGAGATGGGGTTTCACCATGTTGGCCAGGCTGGTCTCGAACTTCTGGCCTTGAGTGATCCACCCACGTCGGCCTCCCAAGGTGCTGGGATTACAGGCGTGAGCCACCGTGCCCATTCTCACCTGGGAACTTTTTTTTTTTTTTTTTTTTTTGAGACGTAGTCTAGCTCTGTAACCAGGCTGGAGTGCAGTGGCACGATAGCGGCTTACTGCAACCCCCACCTCCTGGCTTCAAGCAATTCTCCTGCCTCAGCCTCCTGTGTAGCTGGCATGCGCCACCATGCCCAGCTAATTTTTGTATTTTTAGTAGAGATGGGGTTTCACCATGTTGGCTACGATGATCTTGACCTCCTGACCTTGTGATCCACCCACCTCGGCCTCCCAAAGCGCTGGGATTACAGGCATGAGCCACTGAGCCTAGCCATGAACTTTAAAAATATATATAGGTATCTGGATAACTCCCCAGACTCACGAAATCATAGTCTCCAGGGATGGGACTGGGGAGCTGCAATTTTGAAAGCTCCCTGGGTAGTTACACAGCCAATGTGGAGAACAGCTGGGGCTGAGTCTTGGCCCACTCTGTCTCAGCTTCCCAAGGTCAGCTCATAGAGGGACGCCATCATCTTAGACTTGCTAATATCACTCAGCAGCGGGGCAGAGAGAAGGGACTAAATAAATAAACTCTGAATAGAGTAAACAAAGCATTTAAAACAAACCCTTTAGGCTGGACGTGATGGTGCATGCATGCAATCAATCACAGTAACTATCTCCTACAGTTGTGAGGATTAAAGGAGATGATGCATGTAGAACACTTGGCACGTATTAAGTTCCCAATAAAGAGTAGCTCCTGCAGCCTGGTGTGGTGGCTCACACCTGTAACCACAACATTTTGGGAGGCTGAGGTGGAGAATCACTTGAGGCCAGGAGTTCGAGACCAGCCTGCGCAACATAAAGAGACCCCCCCCCCCCCCCGCCCCCCGGGTCTACAAAAAATAACATAAATTAGCTGGGCGTGGTGGTACACACCTGTAGTTCCAGCTACTCAGGAGGCTGAGATGGGAGGATCAACTTGAGCTCAGGAGTTAGAGGTTGTAGTGAGCTATGATTGCACCACTGCACTCCAGCCTGGGCAACAGAGCAAGGCCCTTTCTCTAGAATAAAAAAGAGAGAGAGAGAGTAGCTGCCATTTTCAATGTTATTGATAAAGCAGGTGGGTGTTTCTGAAAATGCACCAGACACAGCCTTAGACTGGAAGGTGCTGATGTGTTACTGAGCCTCCAGACGAAGCTGGTGAACCCACTGGAGTGGGATTTTATGACTGCAGAAACTGTCCTATCTATGAGGGTCCATGTTAGGCAATGTTAAAGAATGGAATTGGGGGCCGGGTGTGGTGGCTCACGCCTGTAATCCCTACACTTTGGAAGGCCAAGGCAGGCGGATCACGAGGTCAGGAGTTCGAGACCAGCATGGCCAACATGGTGAAACTCTGTCTCTACTAAAAATACAAAAATTAGCCGGGTGTGGTGGCATGTGCCTGTAATCCCTGCTACTCAGAAGGCTGAGGCAGGAGAATCAGTTAAACCTGTGAGGCGGAGCGTGCAGTAAGCCGAGATCGCACCACTGTACTCCAACCTGGGTGACAGAGCAAGACTCCATCTCAAAAAAAAAAAAAAAAAAAAGGGATTGGGGGCAGTAGCTTACCTATAGCAAATGCTCAGTGTGTGCCAGATACCGGGCAAAGGAGTTTGCTGACATGTATCATTTTATCCTTACAATTCATGAGGTAGGTATGACTATGCTTTCCATTGTGCAGAGAGGGAAAACGAGTCACACGGAAACAAGTCATGCAGCAGAGCTAGGATTGGAACAGAAGTGGCCTGCAGAGCCTGCCTCCCAGCCCACTGTGCTATGCCTCCCATTGATGCTTTCCTGTGTCTGCCATTTAGCTTTGCTCTGGTGAGTGACAAGCTGTACCAGTGGAAAGAGCCTGCCATCAGTTCTGTGCACAGCAAGGTGAAAAGGATAGCAGAGGTGAAAGAGGAGATCATGGAGAACGGAGTGAAGACGTTGGTGCACGGTGTCTTTAACATGGCAGATTACACCTTCCCTTTGCAGGCAAGCACCTGGTAGTATTACCGGACCCCAACACCCAAAGGTAGCCATTGGGTCAGGTTTCTGCACTATAGTTCCTTCTGTGGTCGCCAGAAATGCGTCACAGGAAAAGGGTCCCGATCCAGACCCCAAGAGAGGGTTCTTGGATCTAGCGCAAGAATGAATTTAGGGCAAGTCCGCAGTGCAAAGTGAAAGCAAGTTTATTAAGAAAGTAAAGGAATAAAAGAATGGCTACTCCATAGGCAGAGCAGCCCTGAGGGCTGTTGGTTGGACATTTTTATGGTTATTTCTTGATGATATGCTAAACAAGTGGTGGATTATTCATGCCTCCCCCTTTTAGACCATATAGTGTAACCTCCTGATGTTGCCATGACATTTGTAAACTGTCATGACACTGATGGGAGTGTAGCAGTGAAGACGACCAGAGGTCACTCTTGTCGCCATTTTGGTTTCTGTGGGTTATAGCCGGCTCCTTTACTGCAACCTGTTTTATCAGCAAGGTCTTTATGACCTGTATTTTGTGCTGACCTCCTGTCTCATCCTGTGACTGAGAATGCCTTAACCATCTGGGAATGCAGCCCAGTAGGTTTCAGCCTCATTTTACCCAGCTCCTGTTTAAGATGGAGTTGCTCTGGTTCACACGTCTCTGACATTTGTATTGCATTTCCATTGTGAGGTAGATGATACTAATCCCACTACAAATCAAGCCTTCAGGAGGTGAGGCAATGTGTGAGGTGGCAAAGCCTCCAGATTCAAAACTATGCTTGGGTCAGATTCCAGCTCTGCCACTTTGTGTGTGCAGTGTTGGGCCAAACACTTAGCTCAGTTCCTTCATGTATTCAGCAAACAGCTACTGAATATAATATGCTACTCTTCTAGTCTCTAGGACGGAGCAGAGAGCAAGAACAAAATCGCTGTGCTCATGGACTTCTCATGGCACGGCGGAGCAGGTCCTCAGAAAATCATCAAATGTACATCACATATATAAGGTAAATGGTGATGAGTCTAAAGTGAATGGGGAGAATGGAAGAGAACGAAGGTAGGGAGAATGTACATTAAGGGAAAAGGAGTGTTGCAATTTCAGAAAAGGATGTCTGGGCAAAGGCTCCCTGAGAAGGTGGCATTTGTACAACAGAAACACAGTATCTATTTTCCGGGCCTGTAATGAAGGTTTAATAAGAAAATGCATGGATTCTTAAAAAAATCTTCAATAGGCCCCAAATGGACCTACAAGACCTCTACCTCAATGGATAAAGGAACGCTAACCATAGCAGAACGGTAATCGCGGCAGAACGTTGGCACAGACGGAAAGTTGATCGGTACGGAAAGTTTGTCCGAGGGAAACGTTAGTTATTGAGGAACGTTAATCCGGAACAAATCTTGGGCAGAAGCGGAACTTAGACCAGGACGCACAGTTACCATGGCAATGAGGCGCGCCCGAAGGGCGGTGGCAGCGACGCAGAGAGACCTGGGAGGAGACAGAGGCAGGGCTTGCGACGGAAGTGGCCTCTCTGCTTCTGCAGGGCAAGGGAAGATGCTGCGTCCGGCGTTACCGTGGCTGTGCTTTGGCCTCTGCAGCCTCCTCGTCGGGGATGCAGAGGCCCCGAGCCCCGTGGATCCGCTGGAGCGGAGCCGGCCGTACGCGGTGCTGCGCGGGCAGAACCTGGGTGAGCGGTCCTGGAGCTGGCGGGCGGCGGGTAGTGCCCGAGCTTTTACCGCTCCGGGTGCTGGAGCCGGGCTTACGGAGCGGACAGGGGATAGAGTGGGGAGATGGGTGAGGGCGTGGGGTGCAGGTGAGGCCTCTCAGGGGGCCCCGAGACTCCCTCTCCAAAAGCCTGAGGCAGAAGGCCTGAGCTTTACCTCTCAGCAAGTGCTCAATATGTGCCAGAACTTTCCCCTCCCAGATTCAAGCAATTCTCCTGCCTCAACCTGCTGAGTAGCTGGGATTATAAGCGCACCCTACTACACTTGGCTAATTTTTGTATTTTTAGTAGAGATGGGGTTTCACTGTGTTGGCCAGGCTGATCTCGAACTCCTGGCCTCGAGTGATCCACCCACCTCGGGTGGATCACCCACAAGACATGGTGTCCAGTAGGCTCTCAATATGTACTAGTTGCCCATGAATGAACTGCAATCCGGAGACCTGAGTCTCAGTCTGGGTCCCCTCCTCGCTGGCTGTGTGGGCTCAGGCTCACAAGGCACATCATTTACCTCACCCCTCTTCTTTCCCAGAGGAGCCAGTATTTATTGCAAAAATGGTAACGGTTTTTGAACATTTCCTACATCCCATGTCTTGTGCTACGCACTTTGTATATGCGAATTCATTTGAGCCTCACAGTAATTTAATGAGAAATGTACGGTTTTCAGCCCTATTTTTTTTTTCTTTTACCATAGAGTATCCTCTGTCACCCAGGCTGGAGTGCAGTGGTGCTAGACTAGAAATTATAAAAACTACTCCTTTGCCATAGATAGTTTGAGAAATGCTGTCCTAGACAGTTCTGTACAATAGGTATTTATTTTTTTTGAGACGGAGTTTCACTCTTGTTGCCCAAGCTGGAGTGCAGTGGCGCGGTCTTGGCTCACTGCAACCTCCGCCTCCCGGGTTCAAGCAATTCTCCTGCCTCCGTCTCTCAGGTAGCTGGGACCACAGGCGTGTGCCACCACGCCCAGGTAATTTTTGTATTTTTAATAGCGATGGGGTTTCACCATGTTGGCCAGGATGGTCTTGATCTCTTGACCTCATGAATTGCCCACTTCGACCTCCCAAAGTGCTGGGATTACAGGCGTGAGCCACCACGCCAGGCCTAAAACATTCTTTTAAGGTTCTGCCTGGGCCTGCCATTCAGACATCTGTCACTGCATGCAAAGTGTAGGGAGAAGTGAAAAGATGGCGAGTGGGAGAATTGATCAGGACCCAAATGCATAGCCACTGTGTACCTAACAACTCATGGTTTTAAGCTCCTTTTTAAATTTTACTTTTATTATTATTTTTTTTGATATGGAGTCTCACTCTGTCACTCAATCTAGAGTGCAGTGGCGTGATCTTGGCTCACTGCAACCTCCACCTCCTAGGTTCAAGTGATTTCTTGCCTCAGTCTCCCAAGTAGCTGGGATTATAGGCACCCACCACTGTGCCCGGCTAATGTTTGTAATTTTAGTACAGACAGGGTTTCTCCATGTTGGCCAGGCTTGTCTCGAAGTCTTGATCTCAAGTGATCTGCCCATCTCAGCCTCCAAAAGTGCTGGCATTACAGGTGTGAGCTACTGCGCCTGGCCTTTTTTATTTTTTAAAGGTAGATTTCCATCCCCCAATTCCAATCTTCTGCATTCCTGCTTTGGGAGTTTAATTTTTTTTTTTGAGATGGAATCTTGCTCTGTCGCCAGGCTGGAGTGCAAGGGCGCGATCTTGGCTCACTGCAACCCCTGACTCCCTGGTTCGGGTGATTCTCCTGCCTCAGCCTCCCGAGTAGCTGGGATTACAGGCGCCCGCCACGATGCCCAGCTAATTTCTGTATATTTAGTAGAGACGGGGTTTCACCATGTTAGCCAGAGTGGTCTCGATCTCCTGATCTCGTGATCCACCCACCTTGGCCTCTCAAAGTGCTGGGATTACAGGCTTGAGCTGCCGCACACGGCTGGGAGTTTTAAATATTTTTTAGAGTGCTTCCAAAATGCGAGATGCAAGAAAATGGTTTATTTAAATGGAATAAGACAAGTGTAAGTCCAATTGTAGTCCAAACCATAGAAACTCAGAATTCAGGACTTTTGGAAATTAGGGCAGGTGTTCAGTTAACAAGGGTTATTTTAAGATGTGACATTTAGTTCACGTAGGTTGTAGATTTTGTTTGACAGAGATCTTAAAATTACTTCTGGCCTTTGAAATTATGACATACTGTCTTTGACACCTTCTCCTTCCTTCTTCCCCCTCACTCATCAAAAAAAGATGACTTTTCTTTTCTTTCTTTTTTTTTTTTTTTTTGAGACTGAGTTTTGCTCTTGTTGCCCAGGCTGGAGTGCAGTGGTGTGATCTCGGCTCACTGCAACATCCACCTCCTGGGTTCAAGAAATTCTCCTGCCTCAGCCTCCCAAGTAGCTGGGATTACAGACATGTGCCACCATGCCAGGCTAATTTTGTATTTTTAGTAGAGACAGGGTTTCTTCATTTCTCTATGTTGGTCAGGCTGGTCTCGAGCTCCTGACCTCAGGTGATCTGCTTGCCTTGGCCTCCCAAAGTGCTGGGATTGCAGGCCTGAGCCACCGCACCTGGCCTGATTTTTCTGTATAGTCGGTTTTAAAATAATAACTGTTTTAAGCGTGGAGGGTATGTTGTTGGGGGGGACTGTCACAGATACTACAGTTACTGATTTGAGTAAAACCAAGGTCAAATCTTGGTTTTTCTTTTCTTTTCTTTTTTTTTTTTGAGACGGAGTCTTGCTGTGTCGCCCAGGCGGGAGTGCAGTGGCCGGATCTCAGCTCACTGCAAGCTCCGCCTCCTGGGTTTATGCCATTCTCCTGCCTCAGCCTCCAGAGTAGCTGGGACTACAGGCGCCCGCCACCTCGCCCAGCTAGTTTTTTGTAATTTTTAGTAGAGATGGGGTTTCACCGTGTTAGCCAGGATGGTCTCCATCTCCTGACCTCGTGATCCGCCCGTCTCAGCCTCCCAAAGTGCTGGGATTACAGGCTTGAGCCACC